>NC_133331.1:40289188-40396125 GCF_042186555.1 Aquarana catesbeiana
ATTAACATATTGCTGTCTAACTTGACGGGCACTTTGGGGGGCCAAGCCAGTACGGACAGTATCCAGGCCTGTAAGGTTGGCTTCTATTTGTCCGGCCTCAGGCCCAACTGTGCCTATATAATTTGGAGAATGCTTATTTAAAAAGTTGTGCAGAATGCAGCACGATAAAACGATAAAATTAAGTTTGTATTCCGCCAAATTAATGGCTGTTTGAAACAGGCGGAACCGGCTGGCCAGAATTCCAAACGCATTCTCAACCACTCTTCTAGCTCTGGCCAGCCGGTAATTAAAAACCCTCCTCTCCGGGGTGAGGGTTCTTTGGGGGAATGGCCTCATGAGGTGCTTGCTGAGAGCGAAGGCTTCATCGGCAATGAAGACAAAGGGGAGTCCTTCCACGTTATCCTCATCAGGTGGCAATCCCAGGCCACCACTCTGGAGACGCTGGCAGAACTCCGTCTGGGCAAATACTCCTCCATCCGACATCCGGCCATTCTTCCCCACGTCCACATATAAAAAATCATAGTGTGCCGACACCACCGCCATTAAAACAATACTGTGGAACCCCTTATAATTAAAATAATATGACCCCGAATGGGGTGGTGGCACAATGTGGACATGTTTCCCATCTATAGCCCCTCCACAATTGGGAAAGTCCCAACGGCTGGCAAAATGGGATGCCACAGTCTGCCATTCCTGTGGCGTTGAAGGAAACTGGGAAATCAAACAAGAAAACCAAAATCAATTAATTTGGAAGCTAACATTGCAAGAAAATTAGACAATTAAAAACATTATTCCCCAGCATCAGTATAACATTCAATAATTTAATTCTTCTGGAATAACTAATATGGAAAGGCACACTTATCAGATTGCTCACCCCCTCTGATGGAACATTGATTACATTTTAGGGGGTTGTGAAATCCCAAAAAAAAATTACTTTTAGGACACGCAGGAATTTAGGGACTAAAAAGGCTACAAGACTGCAGTTGTCGCACTCTGCAGGTGCAGTTGCTAACCAGCTTACAGTAAATGAGGTAATGTAAAAAGGCATTCATGTTGCAAGGAGTACACAATCACATGCAAGGGCAATTAATGAAAACACTTTGAGGCTTGCATATGATTTGATGATGGAAATCAGCAGAGCTTCTGCTCATTTACTAAAGCACTGGAACAAATGCACTTGTAGAGTGCACATGCATTTTGCAAAGTGCAACATATATTTGCTTTAGACAAATCAACACCACAGAACATTCCAGCAAATTTTAACGAGGGTGGGGGTGGGGGGGTTGTGAAATCTAGATAATTGCTCATTAGCAGCACACTATTTGGAGTGAGTTTAGGTGGGGGGGGGGGGGGGGTTGTGAAATCTAGATAATTGCTCATTAGCAGCACACTATTTGGAGTGAGTTTAGGTGGGGGTGGGGGGTGGGGGGGTTGTGAAATCTAGATAATTGCTCATTAGCAGCACACTATTTGGAGTGAGTTTAGGTGGTGGGGGGGGGGGGGTGGGGGGGTTGTGAAATCTAGATAATTGCTCATTAGCAGCACACTAAATACACTCAAACAAAATACATTCCAAATGAGTAGACTAGGTGGATATGTTCCCATCACTTCATGCTGGGAAGGTTATTGAAGGAAAATATACATGCATGACAAAAAATAACAGTAAAAAATTCCAGCATGTGTGAGGATAAAAAGGGGACATTCACACTATATTGCAATGATGGTAAGTAGTGTTTGAAGCAAGAAATACATCACATTATCAAAGATTACATAAAAGAACATGTGATGCTAATAAAAGAAAAATATCTTACCTTAATATAGTCCTTCTGCAGGACCTGTATGATGGCAGAACAGGTCTCTGGGATAATGATCCCCAGAGCCTGGGGGGAGATGCCTGTCGAGAACTTAAGGTCCTGCAGGCTTCTCCCTGTGGCCAAATACCGCAAGGTAGCGACCAGCCTCTGCTCCGGAGTGATGGCTTGCCTCATGCAGGTATCCTGCCTGCTGATATAGGGGGTCAGCAAAGCCAACAAACGGTCAAAAACGGGGTCCGTCATCCGGAGAAAGTTCCTGAAATCCTCAGGATTATTCTCACGGATCTCACGGAGCAAAGGCATGTGACAGAACTGGTCACGCTGAAGCAACCAATTCTTGGTCCATGAACTCCTCCTCGCCCTGTTCATGGACTGGTCTTGGGCTGAAGAATAAACTACAGCACCAAGCACATACAATGCACGAGCTCTACGACGAGTACGTACAGGTAACATGGCTTCAAAACGGTCGGCTGGTCAGAACGCACTAAACAGAACGCACTGAAGAACAGCAAGGCCTGTGAAGAACGACCTGAAAATCAGGAACGAGCGGCCAATAAAACAAAGATTTCTCAATGCCAACTGACCAAACGCACTGAAAAGCAGATACAAACCTCACAAGCACAGACTGAACAACAGTTAAAACGAACTGAAAAATACGAGTCTCACAAGCGCGAATCGTCTCTCACCAAACTTCTACTAACACGAGATAAACACGAGATTAGCAGAAGGAGCCCAAAGGGTGTCGTACGGGCTATTGAACTTCCGTTTTATAGTCTCGTCGGACTTGGTGTACGTCACCGCGTACTAGGCTGTCGTACTTTTGTGTGGTCGTGTGTGTGCAAGTCCGTTCGTAAGAAAGTCTGCCGCAAGTCCGCCGAAGGTACGTCGGAAGTCTGTCGGACAGGCTGTCGGACTTTTGTAGACGAAAAGTCCGACCGTGTGTACGCGGCATTAGATTTAGCACCCTACTCTGCCCTAAATGGGCACAATTGTCCTCTGACCCTTTTAGTGCCACCACATGGTCTACGAGGGACTGTCTTGCCAGGGGACCAAACATCCCTTCTATATCAATATAGGGGAATTTGGGACTTGGCCTCTGATTAATCAAAACCTCCCTCAGTATGATTACACTCCCCTATGGCGCAATAGATCACTTTCTGAACACCTTTCTATCCCTAATACAGATATGTGGAGTATAAGGGGTATATATTTCCTATGGCATCTCTTGTCCTCTGGCAGTCTTAAAGCATTTGATAGGCTGAAGGGTGAATTCTCATTGCCTAATCCATATGTTTTTCAGATATTTACAGGTCCGTCATACATTACAAACTCACTTTTCTTCAACATTCCTACAGCCAGTGTCTAATCCCCTCTTGGAAGGGGTTAAGGGAGAAGACTCTCATTAATTGATATCTATATTCTCTAGTATATTACTCCTTCCCTCTGCATCCCAGTTGGCCTACGGGCTTAAGTCATTGTGGGAAGCAAATGTGAGAGAAATGGATGATAAAAACTGGGGTGAGGTTCTGGACACTTGCAAAGCGGTGTCAGCTAGGTTGTCCGATTGCCTCACCCAGTTATATAATATGCTTCGCTCCTATCTTACCCTGCTTAGATTAGCCAGCTAAAAATGTGGTCAAAGTATTACTTGTCCCATGTGTAGCCTTAGCTCTGTTACCTTTTATCACTTACTATGGGCTTGCCCTAGTATGCAGATATTCTGGACACAGGTTGTCAGATTCCTTCACAACATCATGGCCCCCCATTAACCTTGCACCCTAAACAGTATGTGTTAAGTCTTTTTCCTAAAACCTAGACAAATTTTCCTACAAAAAACCCCGTTTACAGACAGAAAATTGATAGACAGTGGTTGAGGGCTGCACCTCCCGAATTGACAGCTTGGATTCATGAAATAAATAATACTCTGCCCTACAAGAAAATGTTATACATCCACAGAGGATGCTCATCTAAGTACAATAAGGTTTGAGATCGCTGGTTACATTCTACCCCTATGTGTGTGTGATAACACTATACCTGAGTAGTTATTCCCTTGAATAGAATGCAGCCCGATTTGTATCCGCTTTATGTACTTCTTTCTTACATATATAACTTCCATTATGACTGTGTACCTGGTACTCTTGCTCTCTCCCTATAGCTGTTATGCACATCTCCATTGAGATCTCTTGGGCTTCTCATGAGCGACCCCTTAGTATATTTAGTGACAGTTTCATGTCTGTGCTTTAATGGTGATATCTTTCTTTTATTTTTATTTTTTATGTCCATTTTGCCTTGTTACGCATTGTACTGTATCATCTGGGGAAAATAGGACCCCGTTCTTTTCGAATTGTGCCTGTAATTATTGTTTTGTACCTTGTGTTCCTATTGTGATCCTTTATCTGTACTTATTTTAAAACAATCACTGTTTTAATGGATAAAAAGGAGGGGATGCTACACCGTGCTAAACATGCTGCTGTCCCAACTTTTTTGAGACGTGTAGCTGCCGTCAATTTCAAGATTAACTTTTTTCTTGAAACAGTAGATTTTCTTCTTTAAAATGTTTGAAGTGTTTTTTATTTTCTATTGTGAATAAAATGTGTGATTATGAGATTTGGAAAGCATTCTGTTTTTATGTAGATTTTACTCCGCTGCCCAATTTTTCTGGAATTGGGGTTGTAATACTGCGTAGCAGCAAATACTGGTTTGACTCAAAGGATCCTAATTATTTGTGGCATGGACACCACATTCTACAAACATTCCTTCAAGATTCGATTCTGCTTCGTGTTGACGTGATTGTATTGTGCAATTTCTGCAAATCTGTCAAATGTACAGTAATCCTGTGAATCTTCAATATCCCATCCCAGCAGAGTTATGTTGGTTTCAAATCCAGTGACTGGCCTACCACTATTGTGCTTCAATAGAAATTAACATTTGTCAGACCAGGTTACGCTTTTCCGGTTTTCAGCTGTCCAGTCTTGGGGATCCTGTACCCACAGCAGCCTAAGGTTTCTGTTCTTAGCTGACAGGAGTGGAACCCAACTAGGTCTTCTGCTGTTGTAGCCCATCTGCCTCAAGGTTTGATGTGTTGTGCATCCTGAGATGCAAAGAAAGTATACAGTAACTCAGATAACCATTCTGTCCTTTCTCCTATGACCTCTCATCATCAAGGCTTTTCCATCCACAGAACTGCTGATCACAAGATGCTTTTTGGCTTTCACAGAAATAACAGAAAAACCCAAACCAGCCCATCTGGCACCAACAATTATGGCACAGTCAAATCAAATTTTTTCCTAATTCTGGTTTTGATGTCAGTATAAAACAGAGCTCCTGCACTGAATCTACATGATTTTATGCATTATTCTGCTGTTGTGTGATTGGAATTAGATCATTTATTTAATTAGCAAGTGTATAGGTGGTCCTAATAATGTACAGTGGGTATAGAAAAAAATCGCCCCCCTTTAATATAATCACATTTTGTTGCTTTGCAGCCTGAAACAGTGGCGTTGCTATGGGGGTGCGGGGGGTGCGGCCCGCACCGGGTGACACCCGCCAGAGGGGTGACACCGGGGCCGGCGCTGCTACACAGTGCACTATATTGTTTGAAGCTTGCAGTTCAAGCAGGGCACCCAGCTGTGCGGGGGAGGCTGCTTGTATCACTCTGCAGTCAGTCTAAGCTGTCACTCGAGACCTCCAATATCTCGAGGTAGCCGGAGTTGGTGGGCGGAGCTGGGGTGTGGCTGTCTCTTCCACTCCTCCCACAGACTCCTTCACTCTGGCTGATCCCGCAGCTGAAGAAGGAGAAAGAGGTGAGGACACAGCAGCCCCGCTCGGGTGTCTGTCTTCAGCTGCAGGCATGTTGTATGTTGCTGTGTAAGCTGTAAGTCCTAACCTGCCACTATACCACCCCAAACTGCCCTATAAACCCCAAACTTCCAATATACCACCCCAAACTGCCCATATACCACCCCAAACTGCCCTATACACCCCAAACTTCCAATATACCACCCCAAACTGCCCTATTCACCCCAAACTTCCAATATACCACCCCAAACTGCCCTCTCACACCCCCAAACTACCCTAAACCACCCCAAATCACCCCCAAACTGCCAATATACCACCCCAAACTGCCCTATACCACCCCAAACTACCCTAATCCACCCCAAATCACCCCCAAACTGCCAATATACCACCCCAAACTACCCAAAACCACCCCAAATCACCCCCAAACTGCCAATATACCACCCCAAACTTCCCTAAACCACCCCAAATCACCCCCAAACTGCCAATATACCACCAAAACTGCCCTATACCACCCCAAAATGCCAATATACCACCCCAACCTGCCATATACCACCCTAGCCTGCCCTATACCACCCCAAATTACCCTATATCACCCAAACTGCCAGATACTGTCCTAACCTGCCCTATACCAACGCAACCTGCCCTATACCACCGCAACCTGCCCTATACCACCCCAACCTGCCCTATACCACCCTAACCTGCCATTAAACCACCCTAGCCTGCCACTATACCACCCTAGCTTGCCACTATACCACCCTACACTACCCTACCCTGCCACTATATCACCCTATACTATCATTTACAAGGGCCAGTTTGGGGTGCACCCCATGACCGTGCTCTGCCTGCAGGGCGCTGTGCAGCCTAGACAGGAGAGGGGGTGACACCATGTTTTACCGCACTAGGTGACACCGACCCTAGTGACGCCACTGGCCTGAAATGAAGACAGACAGTTTTTTTTTTATCCAGCTGTATTTACTCAGTGCAACTTATAACATCCAAGTGAAAGATATAACACCAACATGTCAGAAAATAAAACAGAATCCGTGAGTTGGAAAAAGGATCACCCCTTGTGTTAGTATTTTGTTGAACCACCTTTTTCTTTAATTACAGCCTTAAGTCTTGTGGGATATGTCTCTACTAACTTTGCACACCTAGACTTTCCTATATTTGCCCACTCTTCTTTGCAGAGCTGCTCAAGTTCAGTTAAATTTGATGGTGACCATTTGTGGACTGCAGTCTTCAGGTCATTCCACAGATTTTCAATGGGGTTTAAGTCTGGACTTTGACTAGGCCATGCAAGGGCATTCACCCATTTCTCCTTTAACCACTGTGTGGTCATTTTTGCTGTGTGCTTTGGGTTATTGTCATGGTAAACCTTCTTTCCATTGACAACTTTCTGGCAGGGGGCAGCAGACTTTCCTCAAGAATTTGACAGTATTTTGCTCCATTAATTTTTCCTTCTATCCTGACAAGTGCTCCAGTCCCTTCTGCAGAGAAACACCCCCCATAACAGGACATTACCACCGCCATGCTTTACTGTAGGAATGGTGTTGTTTGGATGGTGAGCTGTATTGGATTTCTGCCAGACATATATTGTTTTGTGTTGTGGCCAAATTTAATTAAATTTTAGTCTTATCTGACCATAACACATTTTTCCATGTGGCCTCAGAATCTTCAAGATGCGTTTTGGCAAAGCTCAGTGGTGACTGCATGTGGCATTTCCTGAGGAGTGGCTTTTCTTGCAGCTCTCCCATACAAGCCACGTGTGGATAATTTGTGATATTGTTGTCACATGCACACAATGACCACTCTTTGTCATAAATTCTTGCAACTGCTTCAGAGTTGCTGTAGACCTCTTGGTAGCCCCTCTGACCAGTTTCCTCCTGGCTCTTTCATCTAGTTTTGAGCGACGTCCTGTTCCAGGGAGGGTCTGTGTTGTACCAAATACATTCCACTTCTTAATAATGAACTTCACTATGCTTATAGGTAGGGTTGTCCCGATACCACTTTTTTAGGACCGAGTACAAGTACCGATACTTTCTTTCAAGTACTCGCCGATACCGATTACCGATACTTTTTTTTTAAATGTCACGTGACAGTGTTTTTTTTTGTTTTTTGTTTGTTTTTTTTTTTAACAGTGCTTGCTTTTTTTTTTGGGGGGGGGGGGGGTGAACGGTGTATGTGTGTGTTTTTTTTTTATTTTTATGTACAACTTTTATTTTTTACAATAATATTTTTTTTATTCTTTATTGTTTTTTTTTTTTTGTTTTTTTTTAATCAGCCCTGTTGGGGTGCTTTGGTGAGATATCAGGAGTCTTAACAGACCCTTGATATCTCCCCCTTGAGACAGAGAAAGAGACCGAGGATAGAGATTCCCCAGTTCCTTTCTCTGCAGCCTCAGCTGCACTGAGAATGAATGGAGAGAAGACAGCGGCTCCTCTCCATTCATAAACTGACACATCGTAATCACAAGAGATTACAATGTTTCAGTTATTGTGAATGGACAGAGTCAGCTGACTCTATCCATACACAAAGGAAGGAGGAGGGGGACTGAGGAACGGAGGGGGAGAACGGAGGGAGACAGATAAGGAGAGCAGAACGGGGGGGGACAGCGGAGAGGCACAGAGGAAAGGAGGGGGCATGGAGGAGGATGCAGTGACAGTCAGCGGTGACCGATCACTGCTGTATGTCACTAAAGCTGGTGAAAGCCGCTGGGGGAGAATCTTGTAACTCCCCCACGCGCCGATCACAGCTGTCTTCCAGGTATCGGGGGAAGCATCGGGAGCATTTGCCCGAGTACAAGTACTTGGGCAAATGCTCGGTATCGGTGCCGATACCGATACTAGTATCGATATCGGGACAACCCTACTTATAGGCATTCATAAAACCTTTTTAGTTTTTGTGTATCTATCTCCTGTCCACAACTTTATCCTGGAGATCTTTTGACAGTGCCTTGCAACCCATTATTATTATTAATATATTATACAGGATTTGTATAATGCCAACAGTTTGCACAGCACTTAACAAAATGAAGCCAGGCATTACAGTTACATTACAATTTGGTACAAGAGGAATCAGAGGGCCCTGCTCTTTAGAGCTTACAATTTAAAAGGGAGGGTCAATTGATACAAAAGGTAATAGCTGTGGGGGATGAGCTGATGGAGAAAGTAAAACAGTGTATTAGTTGGAAGCAGGATAGGCTTTTTTAAAGAGAGGGGTTTTCAGGGATTGTCTAAAGATGGATAGATTAGGGGACAGTCGGACAGATTGGGGTAGGGAGTTCCAAAGGATGGGAGAAGCTCTGGAGAAGTCCTGGAGACAAGCAAATAGTTGATTATTTGCTTCAGTTGGCACTACCAGGGACTGAAATGCCCCAGGAAAGCTCTTTACATGCTGAGCTATTCAAAATGACCACAGCTGATCACAGTTGAAAGGCTTTGTGTGTCATTGAGAAGGTGATTTAACTACCCATGATTGAGTTTACATGTCATTTTTAGTAGGGGGGTGATCCTTTTTCCAACTCTGTGATTCTCTTTTTGAGTTTTTTGGGGGGGGGGTTTCTGACATGTTGGTGTTATATCTTTCCCTTGGATGTTATAACTTACACTGAGTAAATAAAGCTGGATAAAACAAAAACTGGGTCTGTCTTAATTTGAGGCTGCATTTCAAAGGGGGTAGATTCTTTTCTATACCCACTGTCTATTCAGTGTGGCATAGAAAAGAATCCTATATTCATGGAGACATATATTACTGCCCTGCAACTAGCAGGCAACCTGAGACTTCTGCTTGAAGTTTCCCAGCAGAATGCCTTTAAGGCACCAGAGATTTTGCCTAATGCCGCATACACACGATCGGAATTTCGGCCCGCAAAAGACCGTTGAGAGTTTTTCGTCGGAAAATGCGACCGTGTGTATGCTCCATCGGACTTTTTCTGGCCGAATTCCAGCCAGCTTTATCGGTCGGGAAAAGTCCCTATCCGAAAATGCGATCGTCTGTGGCAATTCCGACGCGCAAAATTCCTACGCATGCTCGGAAACAATTTGACGCATGCTCGGAAGCATTGAACTTCATTTTCTCGGCTTGTCGTAGTGTTGTACGTCACCACGTTCCTGACGGTCGTAAGTTCAGCAAACGGAAAAGCCGTCATATCTTTTTCCGACGAGAAGTCCGATCTTGTGTAGCGGCATAAAGGTTCTTAAAGTGTAGACCCCACCCTGGTATACACCACTCAGCTTTGATGTTCCCCTGGGCCCTTTGCTATTTTTTCCATTCTAAGGAATGCACCTAGGATCACATCTGCGCTGGGTGTTTGCAATGAATTCACCTGCACAATAGCTCTAAAAGACAGACTGAATCAATTGTACTGAATATTAATAGCACCTCCACTCAGTGCACCATTAAGTCTCTCATTAGCATGCAGGGCAAGGCATACCCAATGCATACCCAGACAAAGATCTCTCACCATTCACATCATGTATTAACAGTAAATTCAGTTTATCTGGATGTAATATTACCCCAGCATCTGTGCTGCAGCTTCCCTTTGTGCGTGCGCGGGTCTCTCTGATGTCACCAGAAAAACAGTTAGATGGTATGCACGGCCGATAAGTGATTTAAAAGAAGCAATTGACGTTCCTTTTAACCCACGACTGTCAAATTGAATTGATAATAATGGAACCCGACAAGATAAACGTTAAAAAAAGAAATTGTCAAATTGATCCACTTCATTGGACCATTAGAAATATAATTACTTATTTCAGCCGTTTTGTTTTATCCAAATGTTTCCAAATCAGAGTAGATTTGTCTAAAGTGGCTATCGGCATATCAAAACACATGTGGAAAATTAAAGCGTACACCTTGCTTGCTTACAGCCGCTCCGCCGGCTTCATAATAAATAACACAGCCAAATAATTTGTTTTTAGCCTTTTTTTTTTTTTCTTTTACATAGGACTAACAGCATCACTGAGGCATAAAGCATACCTTGGCATTCGGTAATGTCATAAGCGCTGGCCAGTGCGAAATGTCGCTGGAGGAAGCTGCATTTGGGTTTCATATTAGATGGGACCCAAGTTGAGACTGCTATTGCCTGCCACGTATGTGCTTCTTCAGCAAGGAAAAGATCCAGGCTTTAGTGAACTGAGAGTTCGATTGGTTCATTTGGATGACTACGATCCTTGGCCTGGGTTGTTAAATTAGCCTGAAGGCTTACACACAACAGGCCTCATCTACTGAAACGTCTAACAGAAGAAATGTACTTTGTTAGCCAGCTCAGCCAGTCCAATTATTCCCATCATTCTTTCATACTGCATAGAGCCACGGCTGCTTTTATTAAGGTGTAAAAAAGGGCATTTGTGTAATTTCATTCAAAAAATAAAGCACTGCAGATGGCATACAAAAATAAAGCAAATTATATATATATATATGAAAAAATACAGCAAAAATAATCAAATAACAAATAATATTTACATAACATGAAAACATCTGCAGTGCTTTAAAATTTAGGATGATTACAGAACAAATATTGGTATTCTCCATCATTCATAGGTTTACAATGCCATAAGAATGTTTGCAGAATAACATGTACTTATCTTTACTTTTAGTAATTTTCATGCTAATGGTAATATAGCGACAACCTGTATTCTTTTTTTGATGTTTTCTCTATGCTGGATACACTTACAAGATGCAGTTTAAGGTTGCCAATCATCCGTAAATTTACAGACAGTTTGTAAATACCATCCAATTTACAAGCTGTTCATAAATGTCTGTTATGGACAGCGGCTGCCCTTAAAAAAAAAAAAAAAAAAAGGCTTTCAGCTGACTTTGGAACATGTGCAGTTTTGAAGCTGGCCGGGCACGCAGTGATGTCATGGTGCCGCTTGGCACCTTTAACCACATCAATACCAGGCACTTTCACCCCTTCCTGCCCAGGACAATTTTCATCTTTCAGCACTGTCGCACTTTGAATGGCAATTGCGCAGTCATACAACACTGTACTCAAACTACATTTTTATAATTTCCATTTCTTTTGGTGGTATTTGATCACCTCTAGGGTTTTTATGTTTTGCTAAAAAAAGACCGACATTTTTGAAAAAAAAAGTTTTCTAAGTTTGTCATAAAATTTTGTTTTCTCCTTCACTGATGGACGCTGATGAGGCGGCACTGATGGGCACTAATGAGTTGGCACTGATAAGATGGCACTGATGGGCACTGATGAAGAGGCACTGATATGTAGAATTGATGGGCACTGATATGCAGCACTGATGGGCACTGATGGGCACTGATATGCAGCACTGATAGGCACTGATAGAACGGCGTTGATTGGCACTGACGAACACTAATAGATGGCACTGATGGGCAGCACTGATGGTGAGGTACTGATAGGTGTTACTGCTGGGCACTGATTGGCACTGTGGGACTTTATTGAGGGGCACCGACTGGCAGCTATTGGGCACTGATTGGCAGCTGATTGGCACATCTGATGGGGTCTGTGCTGATAATCAATGTACTGATTATCAGCACAAACCCCCCCCCTCTGACAGGGAGAGCTGCCGATTGGCTATCCCTGTCAGCGCAAACCGAGGAATGCCGTTTACCGGCTCTTCCTGGTTCACGCGATAATTAGCTGTGATTGGACACAGCTGATCATGTGGTAAGAAGCCTCTGTCAGCGGCTCCTTTCCATGATCGGAGATGCGGCGTGTCATATTGACACGCCGCCCTGCGATCGCTGCGCTGCGCGCCCCCTGTGGGTGCACGCAGGCATGCTAGACGTCATATGACGCCCATTTAGGAAAACAGAACCACTTCCCGGCCGTCAATCTGCTATAGGCCAAGCGGGAAGTGGTTAATGAACTGTTATTGGAGGACTCTGGTCGAGAAGACTTGAGTGGTGGTGATGAGAGAAGCCACCGGCTCCGAGCTGCCCTGACTCTCTGGACCGTGTCTGACTGCCTGCCTCTGCTGCCTGTAAGTGAGCAATGGAGGAGCCTGGAGGAAGTCAGGTCCCAGCCAGCCAAGCCACACAAAGTCTTGGGGGGGGGCACTGATGTAAGGGGGGAGTGAATAATACACGAAGGTAAGGGGGGGCACTGATATAAAGGTTCCCCTTATATCAGTAACCCCCCCTCCCCAACAATATTTATCACCCCTTTTTTTTTTTTTTTTTTTTTTTTTTACATGCTAACACTGTACCATAGTAAGATATTTCTGTAAACGAACGCACACAGAAATATTATGAAACTGTGAAAACATTCTAGCATGCTTTCATTCACATAACGATCTCCCTTTGGTGAAGTGTTACAATTTATTTCCATTCCTGGGCTCAGGGCAGAACGTTCCCACACTGAATCATTGTATACTTTTAACTTAATGCCCAGTGTGGAGTTCCCCTCATTGTTAGTTTGTACATTGCTAAAATACTGACTGCCTACTGCAGAAAACAAATCACGAATGACAGTAAAAACACTCAAAAGTCACGTGGGTGTGACGCAACGCGTCAGGGTAGGAGGAGCCAGGTGCCGACGCTTCCCGGGGACGGCCGTACCCGGAAGCCTGAGTGTTTTTACTGTCATTCCGCTGACATCTCCTGATTGTAATGTAAGTTACTACTTTTTTAATAAACGTGTTTTGGAAGTACTTTACTATGGGAGCATCTCCTTCTTCATTGTCATTCTGGGGCCGGTGGGAGCGCTGGTGACTTGCTAAAGAATTTGACCCAGATACACCTGTAGGAAGAGGGGGACGGCTGCTGGAGCATTATCACACACAGAGGATTACTAACCACTGGCCTGACTTGGCCCACTGGGGGCCGCTGCTAGAGGTGAGAGGCTGGGGGAAACACCTGTGTGCTGCACCAGTTCTTCCAAGTATATGAATCCAGCACAGAGTCACGCTAAGGGCATGCTGATATCAACCGTTTATAAGGACACTTTGAATCACATTGCATGAAGTATCATTATTGTGGACTTTGATCACCATTTATTGTCACCATTTTCATTTCTATTGTTATTTTTACTTTTAAAAAAATTATTTGTTTGTTTGCTTTGGGGGAGGAGTTGCACTCTGGGAACTTACTCCCGAGTCGGATCATTATGCACGTGGGCGTATTTATGTCACATGTTTTTTGCACTTGATCACTTTGCTATTCATTATGTGATATAGTGTTGCATTTTACATTTTAATATTGTTTTCATCATATATTGAGTTGAAGATTATTTTATAATATGGATGACACATTTTGAGGTATTATATATAATTTTTTCACATTGTTTAAATGTGTTTTGGTAGCACTAAGTCACAGTTTTTCACTCATTTTGAAGAATACTTGATTTATTGGATGTTACTTAGTATATTTTGTTGCATTCACCAGTACCCTATAGCTCGTTGATTTCACTGCCCCCTAAAGGGTGAAGTGATCATTGTCTATTGAAAAATTTTTTTAGTATTGAGCAGCAAGGAAGCATTCATTTCTCTCATTAATTGCTATACATAGACTAGCGCCACATATTTTTGATCTCCCATTAATGCTATAAAATTGCATTGATTACTGTGTAAATGTGACAGGCAGTGAAGGGGTTAACCACTAGGGGGACACAAGGGGTTAAATGTTTCCTAGGGAATGATTCTAACTGTAGGGGGCGGGGACGTACAAGGGGAGGAGACCGATCGGTGTTCCGCTGTACTGGAAACACAGATCGGTCTCCTCTCAACTGACAGGACGTGGATCTGTGTGTTTACATTATTATTATTATTCAGGATTTATATAGCGCCAACAGTTTACGCAGCACTTTACAATATAAAAGGGAGACAATACAGTTATAATACAATACAATAGGATTAAGAGGGCCCTGCTCAGAAGAGCTTACAATCTAATAGGGTGGGGCAGGTGGTACAAAAGGTTGTAACTGTGGGGAATGAGCTGGTGGAAGTGGTAGGAGATTAGTTGGAGACGTGATAGGCTTTCCTGAAGAGATGAGTTTTCAGGGATTGCCTGAAGGTAGCAAGAGTAAGGGATAGCCGGATAGATGGAGGTAGCGAGTTCCAGAGGATGGGAGAGGCTCTGGAGAAATCCTGGAGACGAGCATGGGAGGAGGAGATGAGAGAGCTTGAAAGCAGGAGGTCTTGAGAAGAGCGGAGAGGTCGATTTGGGTGATATTTGGAGACAAGATTAGTGATGTAGCTCGGGGCAGAGTTGTGAATGGCTTTGTATGTTGTGGTTAGAATTTTGAATTTAATTCGCTGGGTGATTGGGAGCCAGTGTAGGGATTGGAGGAGAGGGTTGGCAGACACTGAGCGGTTGGTAAGGTGGATAAGTCTGGCAGCAGCATTCATGATAGACTGAAGAGGGGAGGAGCCTATGGAGCGGTAGGCCAATGAGAAGAGAGTTGCAATAGTCAAGGCGAGAGATAACAAGGGAGTGAATGAGGAGCTTGGTGGTTTCATTTGTTAAAAAAGGGCGAATTTTAGAGATGTTACGGAGGTGAATTCTACAAACTTTTGACAGCGATTGGATTTGAGGCTGAAATGACAAGTCAGAGTCTAGGATTACACTGAGTACCCTGGCGTGAGGGGAGGGACTGATGGTTGCATTGTTGATTTTGATGGAAAAGTCATGGAGGGGGGCACGGGCGGGGGGGGGGATATTAATAGCTCAGTTTTAGAGAGATTTAGTTTAAGGAAATGGTGCGACATCCATGCTGATATGTCAGTTAGTAAGTTAGTAATGCGAGAGGAGACTGAAGGAGTGAGGTGAGGAGTAGACAGATAGATTTGGGTGTCATCAGCGTATAAGTGGTATTGGAAGCCGTGGGCAGTTATTAAGTGACCAAGGGAGGAGGTGTAGATAGAGAAGAGAACGCGGGTATTTCGTCAATATGTGACGAACGCGGGTGTCAGATCCCCGCCCTCCTCGCTAACTTGCAACGAAGGACCGGCCAACCTCACACCACGCTGTCACTTACGTAACAATGCCACTCTCAGCTGCGCCCAGCACAAAGATTTTCCAGCTTGCGGGACCACAATCTAGGTGCGAGCAACCTGAGAGTGATTGTCACTGGACTAATTACACAATTAACCCTTTAACTGCCACCACCCCTGTTTAAAAGACCGAGCTGGGGGAGACTCGTAATTTTAGCAATACCAATTATAATTTTAGAATAAGCGTCTGCCACACACACTGCCACCACAGACAGGTCTGCTCAGAGTCTTACTCTACAACAGTAGCGCCCTTCAAGAGGCAGGTTCGTTTTATAGCTTGCATTAAGAGCTTTAGAGACAAGGTTAACACTTTTCAACATACACACACACACAGATCCACGGTCCGGCCCGGTTAACGGGCAATCGCGGGTGCCCATCGGACATCGCGGCTGCCGGGCACACGCACCGGGTCCGAGCAACGTGGCGGGCGCGTGCGCCCCCCCTAGGCGGCCGGGAAGCCCAGTCTGTCATATGACGTCCAACCAGGATGGGAGATCCCATCTGTGGACGTCATATTACAATACGCGGGTAGGGAAGTGGTTAATGAGTGAAATAAGTATTTGACCCTTTCGCAAAACATGACTTAGTACTTTGTAGCAAAACCCTTGTTGGCAATCACAGAGGCCAGACGTTTCTTGTAGTTGGCCATCAGGTTTGCACACATCTCAGGAGGGATTTTGTCCCACTCCTCTTTGCAGATCCTCTCCAAGTCATTAAGGTTTCGAGGCTGACTTTTGGTAACTTGAACCTTCAGCTCCCTCCACATATTTTCTATGGGATTAAGGTCTGGAGACTGGCTAGGCCACTCGAGGACCTTTATGTGCTTCTTCTTGAGCCACACCTTTGTTGCCTTGGCCATGTGTTTTGGATAATTTATCATGCTGGAATACCCATCCACGACCCATTTTCAATGCCCTGTCTGAAGGAAGGAGATTCTCACACAAGATTTGACGGTACATAGCCCCATCCATCTTCCCTTTGATGCGGTGAAGTTGTCCTGTCACCTTAACAGAAAAACACACCCAAGGCATAATGTTTCCACCTCCATGTTGGACGGTGGGGATGGTGTTCTTGGGGCCATAGGCATCATTCCTCCTCCTCCAAACACGGCGAGTTGAATTGATGCCAAACAGCTCAATTTTGGTCTCATGTGACCACAATACTTTCACCCAGTTCTCCTCTGAATCATTCAGATGTTCATTAGCAAAAGTTCAGACAGACCTGTACAAGTGCTTACTTGAGCAGGGGGACCTTTTGGGTGCTGCAGGATTTCAGTCCTTCATGGCGTAGTGTGTTACCAATTGTTTTCTTGGTGACTATGGTCCCAGCTGCCTTGAGATCATTGACAAGATTCTCCTGTGTAGTTCTGGGCTGATTCCTCACCATTCTCATGATCATTGAAACTCCACGAGGTGAGATCTTGCATGGAGCCCCAGACCGAGGGAGATTGACAGTTATTTTGTGTTTCTTCCATTTACAAATAATCGCACCAACTGTTGTCCACCTCTCACCAAGCTGCTTGGTGAATGTCTTGTAGCCCATTCCAGCCTTGTAGGTCTACAATCTTGTCCCTGGCATCCTTGGACAGCTCTTTGGTCTTGGCCATGGTGGAGAGATTGGAATCTGATTGATTGCTTCTGTGGACAGGTGTCTTTTATACAGGTAACAAGCTAAGATTAGAAGCACTGCCTTTAAAAATGCTCCTAATCTCAGCTTGTTACCTGTATAGAAGACACCTGGGAGCCAGAAATCGTGCTTATTGATAGGGGATCCAATACTTATTTCACTCATTAAAATGCAAATCAATGTATAACTTTTTTGAAATGTGTTTTTCTGGATTTTTTGTTGTTATTCTGTCTCTCACTGTTAAAATAAACCTACCATTAAAATTATAGACTGATCATTTCTTTGTCAGTGGGCAAACTTACAAAATCAGCAGGGGATCAAATACTTTTTCCCCTCACTGTACACTCACCTGCCACTTTATTAGGTACACCTATTCAATTTCTTGGTAACACAAATTGCTAATCAGTCAATCACATGGCAGCAACTCAATGCATTTAGGCATCTAGACGCGGTGAAGACATATATAGTTACATATTTGGTAAGGTTGAAAAAAGACACAAGTCCATCAAGTCCAACCTGTGTGTATGCTCCTTTATATCAATATTACTTTGTATATCCCTATATGTTATGGTCATTTAGGTGCCTATCTAATATTTTTTTTGCAATTTATCTATGCTCCCTGCTGAAACCACTGCTTATGGAAGAGAACTACACATTCTTACTGCTCTTACTGTAAAGAACCCTCTACGCAGTTTCCGGTTAAATTGTTTTTGTTCTAATTTTAGTGAATGGCAGCGAGTCTTTTTAAATGCCTTTTCACAGAAAAGTTTTATCCCTATTGTGGGGTCACCAGTATGGTATTTGTAATATCATATCCCTTCTCAAGCGTTTCTTCTCCAGAGAGAATAAGTTCAATGCTTGTAATCTTTCCTTATAACTAATATCTTCCAGACCCTTTAATGGCTTAGTTGCCATTCTTTGTACTCGCTCCATTTCCAGTACATCCTTCCTGAGGACTGGTGCCCAGAACTGGACAGCATACTCCAGGTGCGGCCGGACCAGAGTCTTGTAGAGTGGGAGAATTATCGTTTTATCTCTGGAGTTGATCCCCTTTCTAATGCATGCCAATATTCTGTTTGCTTTGTTAGCAGCAGCTTGGCATTGCATGCCATTGCTGAGCCTATCATCTACTAGGACCCCCAGGTCCTTTTCCATCCTAGATTCCCCCAGAGGTTCTCCCCCCAGTGTAAAGATTGCACTCATATTTTTGCCACCCAAATACTTTATTTTACATTTTTCTACATTAAACCTCATTTGCCATGTAGTTGCCCACCCCATTAATTTGTTCAGATCTTTTTGCAAGGTTTCCACATCCTGCGGAGAAGTTATTGCCCTGCTTAGCTTAGTATCCTCCGCAGATACAGAGATTGAACTGTTTTCCCATCCTCCAGGTTGTTTATGAACAAAAAATAGGATTGGTCCCAGCACAGAACCCTGGGGGACCCCACTACCCACCGCTGAGCATTCTGAGTCCTCCCCATATCACCACCCTCGGAACTCGCCCTTGTAGCCAGTTTTCAATCCATGTACTCACCCTATGGTCCATGCCAACGGACCTTATTTTGTACAGTAAACATTTATGGGGAACTGTGTCAAATGCTTTTGCAAAATCCAGATACACCACGTCTACTAGCCTTCCTTTATCTAGATGGCAACTCACCTCCTCATAGAAAGTTAATAGATTGGTTTGGCAAGAACGATTCTTCATGAATCCATGCTGATTACTGCTAATGATACCGTCCTCGTTACTAAAATCTTTTATATAGTCCCTTATCATCCCCTCCAAGAGTTTACATACTATTGATGTTAGACTAACTGAACTGTAATACCCTTTTTTGTATTTTGGGCCCTTTTTAAATATTTGTGCTACATTGGCTTTTCTCCAATCACTTGGTACTATTCCAGTCAGTAGACTGTCAGTAAAAATTAGGAACAATGGTCTGGCAATTACTTGACTGAGTTCCCTAAATATCCTCGGATGCAAGCCTGGTCCCAGTGATTTATTAATGTTAAGTTTCCCAAGTCTAATTTTAATTCTGTCCTCTGTTTACCGTGGAGGTGCTTCCTGTGTTGTGTCATGAGGATAAATACTGCAGTTTTGGTTACTGAAGCCCCCCGATTCCCTTGTGAAGACTGAGGAGAAGAATACATTCAATACCTTCGCCATCTCCCCATCCTTTGTAACCAGATTTCCTTCCTCATTCTTTGGGGGGCCAATATGGTCTGCCCTCCCTTTTTTACTGTTTACATACTTAAAGAATTTCTTCGGATTTTTTTTGCTCTCCTCCGCTATGTGTCTTTCATGTTCTATCTTAGCCGCCCTAATTGCACCCTTACATTTCTTGTTGCATTCTTTATAAAGTCTGAATGCTGATGATGATCCCTCAACCTTGTATTTTTTGAAGATCTTCTCCTTTGCTTTTATATGCATTTTTACATTGGAGTTAAGCCATCCAGGACTCTTGTTCGCTCTTTTAAATGTATTACCCAATGGGTTGCATTGGCTAATGTGCTTATTTAATATGCTCTTAAAACAAACCCATGTCTCCTCCGTGTTCTTTGTTCCTAAGATTTTATCCCAATTCATGCCTTCTAACCAGGTTTGTAGTTTAGGGAAGTTGGCTCTTTTGAAATTCAGTGTCTTCTCCTTATGTTTCCTATTTGTGTGATTTATACTGAAGCCAATTGACCTGTTATCTCTGTTTCCGAAATTGCCCCGTATTTCCACATCCGTGATCAGGTCTGTATTGTTGATCCAGTTACACTTTATTTCTAGTTGGTGTGTCTACCATCTGAACCATGAAACTGTCCTGCAAGACATTTAGGAACTGGCGAGCCTTAGACAAGGTTCCCTCCGCCCTGTCTATGTCTGGATAATTAAAATCCCCCATTATGATAATATGATAACACTTCCCATCCTTGCTGCTAATCCAGCATATATATATATATATATATATATATATATATATATATATATATATATATATATATATATATATATATGTGTGTGTATGTATGTATGTGTGTGTGTATATGTGTGTATATATATATATATAGTATCTCACAAAAGTGAGTACACCCCTCACATTTTTGTTAATATTTTATTATATCTTTTCATGTGACAACACTGAAGAAATGACACTTTGCTACAATGTAAAGTAGTGAGTGTACAGATTGTATAACAGTGTAAATTTGCTGTCCCCTTAAAATAACTCAACACACAGCCATTGATGTCTAAACCACTGGCAACAAAAGTGAGTACACCCCTAAGTGAAAAGGTCCAAATTGAGTCCAAAGTGTCAATAGTGAAAAGTGAAAATTTCCAAATTGGGCCCAATTAGCCATTTTCCCTCCCCTGGGTCATGTGACTCATTAGTGTTACAAGGTCTCCGGTGTGAATGGGGAGGTGGTGTGTTAAATTTGGTGTTATTGCTCTCACTCTCTCATACTGGTTACAGGAAATTCAACATTTCACCTCATAGCAAAGAACTCCCTGAGGATCTGAAAAAAAAAGAATTGTTGCTCTACATAAAGAGGGGTAGGCAACCTCGGCACTCCAGCTGTGGTGAAACTACAAATCCCATCATGCCTCTGCAAGACCCTAACAATCACAGACATGACTCCCAAAGACAATGTCTCATGGTACTTGTAGTTTCAAAACAGCTGGAGGGCCGAGGTTGCCTACCCTGGCCTAGGCTATAGGAAGATTGCCAAGACCCTGAAACTGAGCTGCAGCATGGTGGCCAAGACCATACAGCGGTCTAACAGGATATGTTTCACTCAGAACAGGCCTCGCCATGGTCAACCAAAGAAGTTGTATAACAGTGTAAATTTGCTGTCCCCTCAAAATAACTCAACACACAGCCATTAATGTCTAAACCGCTGTCAACAAAAGTGAGTAAACCCCTAAGTGAAAATGTCCAAATTGGGCCCAATTAGCCATTTTCCCTCCCTGGTGTCATGTGACTTGTTAGTGTTACAAGGTCTTAGGTGTGAATGGGGAGATGGTGTGTTAAATTTGATGTTATCACTCTCACTCTCTCTTACTGGTCACTGGAAGTTCAACATGGCACCTCATGGCAAAGAACTCTCTGAGGATCTGAAAAAAAGAATTGTTGCTCTACATCAGTGGTTCTCAACTCCTGTCCTTAGGACCCACTAACAGGCCAGATTTTAAGTATTACCTTGGGGAGATGCAGACTAGAATACTGCAATCCCTGAGCAGCAAATGTTATGACCTGTGATGTATTTCAGTTATCTTGCAAACCTGGCCTGTTAGTGGGTCCTGAGGACAGGAGTTGAGAACCACTGCTCTATAAGAAGATTGCCAAGACCCTGAAACTGAGCTGCAGCATGGTGACCAAGACCATACAGTGTTTTAACAGGACAGGTTCCACTCAGAACAGGCCTCACCATGGGCGACCAAATAAGTGCTCAGCCTTATATCCAGAGGTTGTCTTTGGTAAATAGTGCCAAAGTATGAGTGCTGCGGTTGAAGGAGTGGGGGGTCAGCCTGTCAGTGCTCAGACCATACGCCACACACTGCATTAAATTGGTCTGCTTGGCTGTCGTCCAAGAAGGAAGCCTCTTCTAAAGATGATGCACAAGAAAGCCCACAAACAGTTTGCTGAAGACAAGCAGACTAAGGACATGGATTACTGGAACCATGTCCTGTGGTTTGATGAGACCAAGATAAACGTATTTGGTGTGTCTTGCCTGCAGTCAAGCATGGCGGTGGGAGTGTTGTGGTCTGGAGCTGCATGAGTGCTGCCGGCACTGAGGAGCTACAGTTCATTGAGGGAACCATGAATGCCAACATGTACTGTGACATACTGAAGAAGAGCATGATCCCCTCCCTTCGGAGACTGGACTGCAGGGCAGTATTCCAACATAACGACCCCAAACACACCTCCAAGACAACCACTGTCTTGCTAAAGAAGCTGAAGGTAAAGGTGATGGACTGGTCAAGCATGTCTCCAGACCTAAACCCTATTGAGCATCTGTGGGGCATCCTCAAATGGAAGGTGGAGGAGCGCAAGGTCTCTAACATCCACCAGCTCCGTGATGTCGTCATGGAGGAGTGGAAGAGGACTCCAGTGACAACTTGTGAAGCTCTAGTGAACTCCATGCCCAAGAGGGTTAAGGCAGTGCTGGAAAATAATGGTGGCCACACAAAATATTGACACTTTGGACCCAATTTGGACCTTTTCACTTAGAAGTCTACTCACTTTTGTTGCCAGCGGTTTAGACATTAATGGCCGTGTGTTGAGTTATTTTGAGGGGACAGCAAATTTACACTGTTAGACAATCTGTACACTCACTACTTTACATTGTAGCAAAGTGTCATTTCTTCAGTGTTGTCACATGAAAAGATAGAATAAAATATGTACAAAAATGTGAGGGGCGTACTCGCTTTTGTGAGATACTGTATATGTATATACATATATATATATATATATATATATATATATATATATATATATATATATATATATATAAAATATAATGTCTATAGCTATATATGAATAACTTTTTTCCTGGACTTTTTGCACAGCAATTAAATGTCTATAAAAATAAAGAGCCAGAAAAGCACATTGCATCGGGAAAAGAGCTCTGCAGAAATAATTTTGTCAGGAGCGATGCCAAAACCCTAATTTCTTCTTTTTTTAGGCCATGCTTGCAGATAGGATCTGGGAATGTAACACACATAATATGCTGTTCAATATCCCTGTCATCATCCACAAAGCAGTGTGACAGGGATATTTTATTTCCTATAAAGCAGTTAAGCCCTGCTGTCACTGGTAACCTTATGGGAGGTCAGCCGCCTTCTTGCGTATGCATTACATTTCTCTCACAAAAGGCAGCAAATTCCTTCTCCTTGATTGTCCTGCTTAGATTAAAGAAGTGTTTATCGCAAGGTTCTGCTGCATCTAGTAAGGGGGAGGCCTTGCCGACTTGGCAATGCATTAACTTCCGTTCGGCTGGAGAGACGTTAATACTCTATTAACTGGTCTGACTCTCTCAGGGGACAGCACTTCTTAACCCTTTAACATTGAAAACTTTACAGCAAGTCAGGAATACAAATCATCTCATTAAGCTCCCTACAAGCTCACTATACTCCCTAGAAGCGGGAGAAGCCTGACCTGGGTGTTGGGGACATAGCAGGAAAAGGGGCAGTATGTGGCATATTTAGGGAAGAACACAGGAGGGACAACCAGGTCACATGGGGGGGGACATATAAAATATTATGCTGTGCCCCAACTGGGTGATCAAAGTTTGCTGAGCACCAAGAAGGAAGTGCTATTCCTAGGACACCTCCAGGACTGTCATTAAAAAATTGTAAATTCTACAGTGAAAAAATCCATAGCAACCAATCAAAAATCATATGTTAGCCTAACCATGCAAAGCAAATTTGAATTGGTTCAATATTTAAAAATTAAATTGTATGTCAAGTTTTGGATGGAGTGGGAAAAGATTAGAAAGATTAGTCTGACCTGCAGTGATCAGAAGTTTGCTTCAGTAAACATCCCAATTCACTGTGAATCTGGGTTTAGATGATTCATATTAAAAATTGCCCTGGCCTTTAGAGTTTGGGTTTCTTTTATGCTACAAATTAACCTTGAGGACCCATTTACCCTATTTCGTTTGCAACTTGCCAAAACGCATGTGTCCAACTTCTTCATAGCACAAATAGTGTCTGTCACCATCTCAGTGATGCAAAAATATGACATGTCCATTCGTCTTTCTGTTTTTAAAGGGGGGAAAAAAAGGCACTATACTTCATCTTAATGGTTTGAAGTTTGAAAGGGGTCCCTGGCTGACATCTACTCCCCGAGTGCTGGTCACATATGCAGGGGTCAGCTATCCTGGAACACAGGGACCCTGCCAGAAATATAAGGTGAGCTACACATGTGCAGAAGACTACGAGCAGTCAAGTAAGTATTTTATTGCAGAATACATATTGCTTCTGTAGACAGGTGTCTTTTATACAGGTAACAAGCGGAGATTAGGAGCGCTCCCTTTGAGAGTGTGCTCCCAATCTTAGCTCGTTACCTGTATAGAAGACACCTGGGAGCCAAAAATCATCTTGATTGATAGGGGATCAAATACTTATTTCACGCATTAAAATGCAAATAATTTATAACTGATTTGAAATGCGTTTTTCTGGATATTTTTGTTATTCTGTCTCCACTGTTATAAAAAATAAACCTACCTACCATTAGAATTATAGACTGATCATTTCTTTATCAGTGAGCAAATGTACAAAATCAGCAGGGGATCAAATACTTTTCCCCTCACTGTAAGTGCCGGTTCACACTGGGATGGCTTCAAAGTCATCCGACTCTGAAGCTGCCCCGCACAGAGGGACCTCAGCGCGGCTTGCAAATGACTTCTTTAACCACCAATGATAATTTTCTTCAGAAAAATAGAGCTTTCTTTTGGTGGTATTTAATCACCATTGGGTTTTATAATTTTTGCGATATAAGTGAAAAAATAGCAAAAATGTTGAAAAAACCCCCCCACTATTTTTTAGTTTCTATGATAAAATTTTGCAAATAAGTAATTTGTGGGCCAAAATTTATACTGCTACATATCTTTGGTAAAAATAACCCAAATAAGTGTATATTATTTGGTCTGTTGGAAAGTTATAGAGTCTACAAGTTGTGGTGCAATTCATTGGAAATTGATCACGCCTGATGTACTGAAGACCTTTTTTGAGGCCCTGAAATGTCAGTACAAATGCCCCCCAAATGACCCCTTTTTGAAAAGTAGACAGTCCAAGGAATTTAGTAAGAGGCAAGGCGGGTTTTTTGAAGTTGTAATTTTTTCCCCACAATTCTTGGGAAAATAAAGAAATAATTGTATTTTTTATTTCTCTCACACAGCATATGCCTCCTTCCAATTAGACCCCGAAATGCATTCTGCCACTCTTCCTGAGTATGGCGATACCACATGTGTGTGACTTTTTCACAGCCTGGCCACATGGAGAGGCCCAACATGCAGGGAGCACCGTCAGGCGTTCTAGGAGCATAAATTACACATAAAATTTCCTGACGACCTATTACAATTTTGAAGGTCCTGGAGCACCAGGACAATGGAATTACCCACAAAATGACCCCATTTTGGAAAACAAACACCCCAACGTATATTCTATGAGGCATTATGAGTCTTTTGAACATGTCATTTTTTTCCAAATCATGGAAAGAATATGAAAACGTTTAAATTGACAACTTTGTGTAAAAAAAAAAAGATTTTTCTAACACATAGCATGTATATAGCAAAAAGTACCCCCCCCCCCAAAAAAAATCACTCTGCTACTCATCCTGAGTATGGCGATACCACATGTGTGAGACTTTTAAACATCCTGGCCACATACAGAGGCCCAACATGCAGGGAGCACTGTCAGGCATTCTAGGAGCATAAATTACACATTTAGTTTCCTGACAACCTATCGCACTTTTGAAGGTCCTGGAGCAACAGGACAGTGGAATTACCTACAAAATGACCCCATTTTGCAAAGAAAATACCCCAAAGGACAGGTCCTTGGGTGCTCTGATGGGCTGGTGAAAGGTACTCTGATGGGCTGTGGTAGGTCCTCTTTATTTGGGGGGGAAATTTGCCAGTGTACTGTACATTTTTCACCAGGTTTCCTGCTCACACACTGAGGAGGAGAACCCGGAAACGGCACAACAGCCGTTCGTTGACATTTGTGACCGGCTGTGGACACAGCCGGTCACATGGTAAAGAGCCAATGAAATTGGCTCTTTACCCTGATCGGGGATGGGCTGTGTCTGAGGGACACGCCTGATCCCCAATCGCCGCGGGGCCCGCAGAAGCAGCGAGCAGCAGAGGACATCATATGACCCCTTCCCAGGATGGGAGAGTGTTCCTGTGGGTGTCATATGACTATACGCCAGTATGGAAGTGGTTAATAGAAGTCAATGCAAGCCGCTCCCATTAGAACTGTTCCTTTGCACTGCATAGATCGCGATTTGTCAGGCGGCTAAGTTGCCTGTCAGGTCGCCCCAGTGTTAACCGCCACTTAGAGCTTGGGGTAGGAGAAGCAGCAGCACACTGAGCTTTCCAGTGGATGGCTTGTCAGGACAAGTCTGATCATTGGAGTAGAGTAGGTCAGGAGATGGTCAGTATCCAATGAAAAATGGATAAAACAGCGCTGTGTAGATAAAATGGCAGCAGTGGACCCCACTGCTGCCATTTTATCTACACAGCGCTGTTTTATCCATTTTTCATGTGAGTGTATTTCCTTTTTTTAAATAAATTGGTACACATTTTATACGGAGTTACACTATGTGGACTTCCTTTGTTTTTTCCCATTTGCTATAATCTTCTTCCACTGTGGGCATCACCCCTGAGGGACATACCAGTTCACAGACCATCCCAGGATTTTCCGACAGCCTCTACGGAAATCCATCAGCCGTTTATCAATCAAGCCTGTTTGACCCAATAGAGCGTACGTTCTTTTGGGTTCAAACGTTCCGGTAAGCCTCCCCATTGTCAGTGGTGGTGTTCCTTTCATCACAGATGTCACGTGCACATTAATACACCTATGAAGTCATATTTGTATTGAGGACTGTCACCAACTCATAAGAGTCACATATCCACTGAGGACTTTCATGCTGTTGGATACACCTTTTCTGTTAAAATATTTTTTTTAGTTTGTTTTGATGATGTAATGGTCTTCTTAGGCCATCTTATTCATTCTTATATTAGCGCTACACTTATTTTGTTTTCTGATTTATGCACATATCCTACTGGCCGTTTTAGTTGCTTATTCTTTAGGGCAGCACAGAATTATTTGTTTTATTTTGCCTATTTTTTAATATGTAACTGCCTACTTCCAAACTGTCATTTGAAGTAAAACACATAACCAAGTATTATTCTACGTTATTTTTTTATTGTGCATTAACCACTTGCTTACCGGGCACTTAAACCCCCCTCCTATCCAGACCAATTTTCAGCTTTCGGCGCTGACGCACTTTGAATGACAATTGCGCGGTCATACAACACTGTACCCAAATGAAATTTTTATCATTTTTTCACCACAAATAGAGCTTTCTTTTGGTGGTATTTGATCACCTCTGCGGTTTTTACTTTTTATTAAAAAAATGTAAAAAACTGATTTTTTTTTTTTTTAAAAAGTTTATTTTTTTATATTTTGTTTTAAAAAATTTTAAACGGGTAATTTTTCTCCTTCATTGATGTACGCTGATGAGGCGGCAGTGATGGGCACTGATAGGCGGCAGTGATGGGCACTGATGGGTGGCAGTGATGGGCACTGATGGGTGGCAGTGATGGGCAGCACTGGCAGGTGGCACTGATTGGCACTACAGGTGGGCATTGATAGGTGGCACTTGTGGGCACTGATAGGTGGCACTTGTGGGCACTGTTAGGTGGCACTGTGGGCACTGTTAGGTGGCACTGTGGGCACTATTAGGTGGCACTTTTATTGGGCACTGATGAGGCAGATGTGCCTCTTCCACTTGGGGACCGATGTCCCTCACATCCGATCCGGTGATCGGCTTTTTTTTCTACTCGCGCTGTCAGCGTGAGTAAAAAAAAAAAACGATTACCGATCTTTTGTTTACATCATGTGATCAGCTGTCATTGGCTGACAGCTGATCACATGGTAAGGGGCCGGGACCGGCCCCTTACACAGATCGGTGATCAGCCGAGTCTCAGTGACTCGGTGATCACAACGCGCCCGGCGCGCGCCCTGCAGGGCGCGCGCAGGGAGCGTGCACAGGGGAGGACGTCATATGACGTCCTCCCGGGAATGTAGGTCCGCGCTGTAGCCGTCATTCGGCTATAGCGCGGATGCCAGGTGGTTAAAAAAAAAAAAAATAGACATGCTATCTGCTAATAGAACTTAACCAAAAAGTGCATTCTATGCATCCAAAAATATACCAAATCAAATTCGTTCAGAAACGAACTGAAAAGCGTTAAATGAAAAACGCAAAAAGAAAAGCGCGAATCAACACTCACCAAACTTCTACTAACACGAAATTAGCAGAAGGAGCCCAAAGGGTGGCGCTAAAGAGCTGAAAAACCATGTAGTACGTCACTACCTTTGTGATTGTTGGCCAACATTTGTGTGACCATGTGTATGCAAGACAAGTTGGAGCCAACACCCTTCGGACAAAATTCCACGGTTTTGTTGTCGGAAAGTCCGATCGCGTGTACGAGGCATAAGTCTAGGTTCACATCCATGTGGGTTTATGTGGGCACAGCAGCCCATACATTTTAAAGTCCCTGCCACTCCTGCTCCCCCACGGTCTACTGGTCTTGTGCAGTGGACTGTTCCTGACGTCATCACACCCATAGACCAGCTCTGGACGTGAGTACAGTAGGAACAGTCCACCGCTGGATGTAGGGGAGTGCTGTTTTCTGGAAGATCAAAGGATCGGGTGATTATAAGCTCTGTGTTCGCCCCTAGGCAAAACAAGCAATTAACCATGGGGGAAATCTTTTTTTTTTTTTTAGGAGTTCTGCTTTAAAAATAAATAAGTGTTCCAACCCCTCCATACTTTTTATCCAAAATTTAAAAAAAAATTAAGTTTACCTTCAAATGTTGATAAGTAAAATATTATCATTAATGACATATACTGTATGTGCAGATAATTGTTTCATTCTAGAACTTGTACAGTATATACATACACGCTCATATGAGTTTTATATGTTTGTCCTGATTGTCTGACCCCACAGCTATGCACCTTAGAATTGCCCGCACTTCAGGATACATCATGTAAATTGACATTGTTATATGAAGCAGCAGATTTCATTCTGAGAGGGTGAGCAATCTGACAAACAAATGCTTCTTAGTCTGTGCAAAAAACCCCTGAGAACTTTCTCGGTCTGGAACATTGCAATTTCTTTGTTTAATGCACTTGAACTCTCATGAGTTTTCTAACGCACCAAAAGCAAAGTAAAAAAAAAAAAAAAGCAGAGGAGATCCAGACTGGCGTGTACAATGTTAGCAGTGCCTCTCTAGGTGCGCTGTGACTTACCACCATTGTGAACGGTCTCCTGCTTCTGCAACAGCCCAAGGCTAGCAAGGCATGCTGTGACTTCTAGTACCAGGACAGGGAGGAGGGGGACTTTACTACATAAAATTTACAGAACCCCCTAAATGTTATAGCTCTAGATGAAATACCGCAGTCAGAAAAGCAATACAGTGATATTCTTTTATAAAACACCATTATTAACCCCTTTGTGCCTGAGGATAAAACAAATGTTAATGCCTAAGCACAATTTTGCAACTTTGACATGTGTTAGTAAAACCATATATATCATCACAACTACTTTGTGCATCCAGGTGGATTATACCTTTTTTTTTTTTTTTCAGGACAAGTCAGTTGTTTCTATTGAAGTCTATGGGGCCAAAAACGCTTGTAATCTGCCAAAAGAAACTCATGTACTTTTTTGAGCTTCTGCTGTTTTGCTTCAGGCATCAGATGTGAACAGGAGCCATCGAAATGAATAGGATTTGGCTTGTTGAGCGTTTTAGAGCTACAAGCAGAAAATCGCTCAGGTGTGAACGGGGCCTAACCATGACACTGACCTGGATCAAAATTTTGATCTAGGTATTTTTTCTTTTTTTTTTTACACACACTTTTATTTCTCTCTGCAAGGAGAGGGAATGATACAATGTATCTTTCCTCTCTATTCAGAGAGAGCGAGAGAAACATCGGGGTGGTCTTCACAGTGACTGATTACTGTGGTAGCCAATCAGAGGCTATTACACCGATCGGGTGACCTGGAATCGGGAGTACTGGGTCCTGATTATATGGGACCCGGGTCTCTCGGTGAGACCCAAGTCTCTGTGCTGGGAGCGCATTGTGCGGCGCGCTCCCAGCACAAAGACAGATACGCAGAAATACAGCCCCACAGAAAAAAAAAAAGCTCCGTCCTGTGAGGCTGCATATTGGCGTACTGTCGCCGTCAAGGGGTTAAGAGAAGAAACACTCCAGTGAATCCCAGTCTATAGCAACATTACATATCACCCCCTTACTGGCCCACTCCAGCAGAAGGCGAGAAAACACCTGTCCTCTATTGTGTTATATGTACGGTAACCTGCCCAAAATACTTCCTTTACCCATCTGATTGTGCCAAATCTTCCTTTGTTTGTGTCTCACACACTGCAGCTCACAGTGAGAAGGTTTCAGCAGCAGAGACCATGCTGTCAATCCAGAAAGCAGTAGGCAGGACTAGGTGTGACCAGGTACTGATTGACAAGCTACAGGCTTGTGAATCACGGGTGACAATGCTAATAGCCATGCTTCCTGCAACATCTTCTCATGCTACTGTGCAAGCAGGCACAGCATACAGGAGGGTGACAATGCTGCTCTGAATCCAGAAGCAGTGCAGCTGCGTTGTAACCAATCTCAAGCAGCTGCATAAACTGGTCTTCAGTGGGAAGATCAAAAGGTATTTGTGAGATGTTTCAGGGGGCTAAAAACTGTAAGCGCGGGTACAATTACGTACTGCAGCACTTTTTTTTGACGACAGGCTACAGTTCCACTTGAAAGCTGTATTAAAGTCTAGATTTCAAAAACTGCAGACAGGCAGGTTCTTTTTTTTTTTTTCTTTATAATAGAAGAGACCTGTTCTGTGCTATGGTGAATTGACTCCCGTGCTCATGTGCAGCCCGGCAATTCAAGCGGCTGGTGAGAGTGGAAAGTCAGATTGGGCAAAGACCAGCTGGAGCAGTGTCAGTGCAGCATAATGTGTCCTAATGTGCTTACTCTATATGTACTAGCACATTATGGCATAAGCCACCCAGAGGCCAATTCAACTTTTTTCTTTTATTACCGGTTTAAGGTCAGCTATGGCAATATCAATATTTCTCTCTTTGGCGAAATCCTGTACTAAGAGAAATATAAAGACGGCTATTGCTATCCTTGTGAAAAGTTGCCTGGCACTATATGGCTTCAATACTTAGAGACTAGGGTTGCCACCTGTCCGGGATTCACCTGGACAGTCCGGGTTTGATTTGTGTGTCCAGGTTTCAGACCACCTAAAACCAAGACACAATATTCAGAATGGACTGTGGCTCACCAAGTACGACAACCACCGAGTGCATAGGTGTTTACATGGGCCCCATACACAAACAGGAGAGAGGGCTTGATCTGCTCCTCCTTCCCCTCTGTCTGCCCACCCACACACCAATCCCCCGGCATTCAGTGCCTCAGGAAGGGGATGTGTGAGCTTGGAAGTTTGAAGCTCAGCAACCAGCAGATACATTGTGGATAAAAGGTGTTGATGCCTGAGCCTCCACGCTCCCTCCCTTCTCTCTCCTGCCTCCAGGTGAGCAAGTACACCAAGGTAAGGGGTGCCCTGTAGACTCAGATGTAAGAGGGGCTTTGGGAACCCCAATTTAAGGGAGAATGCTGGGAACTCTGATGTAAGTGGGAGGTTTGGCAAGCAGAAACTCCCTTACATCAGAGTTCCCCTTTGCAATAACAGTGTTCCCCTTTAAAAAAAAAAATTGCTGTGTTTGGATTTGGGTTTGGCTTGAAGATAAGGTGGCAACCCTATTGGAGACACTGACCTAGGACAAGCATGGAAAGAGTGCAAAGCTCCTAACATGAATACTTGTTTAGGAATCTGTGCCTTTGCTCCAGCATGACAACCTGTTAACTAGTATATCCATAAGGAGCAATCACCCAATGACAACCTTCCTGACAATGTGTTTTTTTTTTTTTTTTTTAATGCTGCCCCTAACAACATGGTATAAAGAAGACACCGTGTTCAAGGTATGTAACATAAGCGCTAAGCACTGCCATGGCCTAATGTGTTCATAGTAATCCTCAAGATTATTCTGTTCAAAGCAGATGCTCTAAGAGTGACTGAATTCCCTCTACACAATCTCCTTTTCACATTGCCAAGACTCGGTTTCGGCTCACAGTGTAACTGGATTTGTACCCACCCACAACATTGCTTAGGAGGTCTGTGACATACATTCCAAGCCAAAGTAATGCTGTCGGCTGCCTTGAAGGCCTTGTTGTGACACGTTTAGCATCTTCGCATCTGCTCTATACAGTCATGTTTAAAACATTTTTCAGCTGCATCCTGAGAAGGAGATAACTTAGGGATAGGTTGTCGGCCCCTGAAGCCATGACACTTGGAAGCTGCTGGAGATCCTGGTTTAGCTCCCAGTATCAGGACCTTGGACAAGTCACTTGATCTTCCAGGGTCCCAGCTGCCCTGGTCACACACCACAGTTTCCAGGCAGTGCAAACCACTTTCAAGCAGCTTTTTATTTCAAAAATCACCAACAGATTAAAGAAACCTTTTAACTATTTTTTTGACATCCTGAAATGCCTTAACCACTTGACCTCCGGAAGATTTACGCCTCATGACCAGGCCATTTTTTGCGATACAGCACGGAGTTATTTTAACTGACAATTGCGCGGTTGTGCAATGCTGTACCTAAACAAAATTGACGTCCTTTTTTTCCCCCCACAAATAGAGCTTTCTTTTAGTGGTATTTGATCACCTCTGTGGTTTTTATTTTTTGCGCTATAAACAAATAAATAAATCGACAATTTTGTAAACAAAAAAAAAAACACCAATATTTTTTTATTTTCTGCTATAAAACATATCCAATAAAATTAAAAAAAAAAAAATTAATGTCTTCATCAATTTAGGCCAATATGTATTCTACAAATTTTTGGTAAAAAAAATCCAATAAGTGTATATTGATTGGTTTGCGCAAAAGTTATAGCGTCTACAAACTATGGGATATTTTTATTTATTTTTACTAGTAATGGCAGCGATCAGTATATAGTGGGACTGCAATATTGCAGTGGACAGTCAGGACACTAACTGACACTTTTTGCGGACCAGTGACACTAAAACAGTGATCAGTGCTTAAAAAAAGAAAAAAAAAATCACTGTACTAATGACACTGGCCAGGAAGGGGTTACCAACAGGAGCGATCTAAGGGTTAAATGTGTGTCTGACGTATTTTACTAGTGTGGGGGAGGTGCTTGTACTAGGAGAAGGCATGGATCGGTGCCCCTGCTTAGCAGAGACACAGGATCTATGTCTTCTGTAGTGACAGAATGGTGATCTGCCTTGTTTACATAGTAGTAAACAGTACAAGTAGACCACTGTTCTGTCCATACCGGTCGATCAGCTTTCGCGGTGTCTAATTGCAGCAGAAGCGGGCTGCTGGCAGTGTGCGTGCGCGCCCCAGACCCAGAAGTGCAGGATCGTGTACCAAGTACGTGATCCTGTGCGGGAGAGCCGCCCATATGTAGGCGGCAGAGGCTATGAAGTATGCGGTCGGTAACCGGTAAAGAGTATATAAACCCTAACAAGCAACTTCCCTGTATTCGCTCCATTGTGTTCTGTTAAATAGACCATTAAAAGAGCTTTGTTATATCTGTTCTGAGTGCAAAAAAATACCTGTTAATCCAGCGAGCTCCCATATCTGCTGTACTAAAATCCCAATTTATGTTTTCAACCCTGCCCAGTTGAATTTAGATCACACTTTAAGCCTAGTACACACAATGCGATTATCAGACAAATGATCATCCCTTTTTTTGCATGCTAGTCTCCATTTAAAAAACAAATAAGTTACTAAAGTACGAAAATCCTGGTATGACAGAATACAAATTCAGAAGTGATTTAATGCATTTGTATTTTCAAATTAAAACTGTACTGATTAAACTAAAATAGTATGATCTGGTATTGTACGAGAAAAATTTTCGTGTTTCGGAATATTTCAGAGGAAACCCGCGTACCAACGATCAGATTATCGTATGATTGCTTCAAAAGCGGTATTCTTTGTTCGATATTCTGATCGTGTGTACGGGGCTTTGATTCTGGTTATTTGAATGCTGGGCTGTAATTTTCAGTAAATTTCCATGTGGTGGCGTTCATTGTAACTTTTTTACATTTTACATTTTTTTTTTTTTTTTTAAGAGATTGGCTTTTTTATGATTTATTTGAGACTGGATTTGAAACGACTTTCTCTCACTATGTCCTTACACCCCTTTCACACTGGGGCGGTTTGCAGGCGTTATTGTGCTAAAAATAGCACCTGCAAACCGCCCCTAAACAGCCTCCGCTGTTTGTTCAGTGTGAAAGCCCGAGGGCTTTCACACTGAAGCGGTGCGCTGGCAGGAGAAGAAAAAATCTCCTGCAAGCCGCATCTTTGGAGCGGTGAAGGAGCGGTGTATTCACCGCTCCTGCCCATTGAAATCAATGTGACAGCGCGGCTATACCGCGGTAATACCGCGGCTATAGCCGCGCTATACGAGGGGTTTTAACCCTTTTTCGGCCACCAGCGGGGGGTTAAAACCGCGCCGCTAGCGGCCGAATACCGCTGTAAAACAGCGCTAAAAATAGCGCTGTTTTACCGCCGACGCCCCCTACCGCCCCAGTGTGAAAGGGGCCTTACTCTTAATTGCCTTGTGACACACAATGTCTCGAAGCACTTTAAAATTTTTCATAAACAGGACCCGAGATGTTTACAAATTTTGGGGCCTTGAAAAAGTCAATAAGCATTGGAGAGGAGGTGATTTTATTAGGCAGCTGAGCCAACGCGAATCCCTGTGGATTCATGAAACCAAGGTTGGGGTCCCGAGGGGGTTAAATGTTTAATTTGACCTTAACTGTTTCATTTCTAATAAATAACATTGTTTATACTTTTTATCTACATATGGATATTTTAGTCCTTATACCTTTCTCGCTATTGCCTCATATTGGTGTATTGTGTTTTCTGTTTGTTTTGTTCAAGAGATGGCCGCGGGTTTACATTGTCCATTTATAATAATTTGGTATTGCCAATATGGCATGTTATCCTATTTTTTAATTATTTTATTGTTTTTTATCTTTTTTGCGCTGTCCCCGCCGGATGTATTGTCCCTTCTAAGTAACACTCACTTCCGGTTTTACAGCCTTCTCTGCTGACACCAGCGCCCCTATATAAATTGCTGGGTGACTCCTGAGCTCCACCCCTTGCTGACGAAGTCCAATCGGGATGTAACGCTGCATATGGGGGGGCGGAGCTTGTTTGTGCGGACGTCACCCGCTGCTGATCTTCAGATCGCCTTTTTAACAGTTACAGCTACAGTTTTTATGCATTGCGCTATTTAGTGCTGTATTTTTACTTTTTGATTATTAAACAGAGTACATTTAGAGCATCTCCTTTGTTTTTTTTTTTTTTTTTTTTTGGAGCGCTGCACGCCATCATCTTATCGGCTTTTGGAGGCTTTTCCCTCTACTTCTGGATTTCTCTGCTGGACAGGAGTTCCACACCTTATGGGAGGTTTGCACCATCCCTGTGGGGATACGCGCATATTTGACCTTCTGTGGCAGGGAGGTCCACCATCTCTGGTAAGCGTATTTGGGCTCATTTGGTGAAGGATATTGTCACTTGCTACATCAAAAGGACTTTTCTCACTTCTCCACAAGGGATCTTATCATTCCTTCTATTCGGTGATTGGAGTTTCCATCTGGATTGGACTTTTATATACTTATTTTTTTTTCTTTTTATTTATTTACATGCGCTGCACTTACCCTTTATTATATTGTTTATTTGCTAGGTATATGTGATTGCCTATAGTGTTCAGCTTGCAATCTTTGCGGTTTTTATCATTGTGTTTGCGCTGATTGTTGTTCTTATTTTCATGTCCTTACTCTCACCCCCAACATACAGGGGAAGCATGATTGGATGAAAATGTATAGTATATACACCAGAATTCTTCATGTTTGTAATGCTATAACTTGCTGGTCCAAACCAAGGCTTGACATTACTCACAAGGTATGTGATATACCTCTAAACCACACTTATTTTTTTCAGTCTCTTGTTAATTGGTACATTACAGATAACAGAATGTTATTTATAGCTTGTAAACTGAACATTTTTGCCTGACTGCACAAGATGTTGGCTTAGGGCAGCCTTTTTCAACCAGGCTTGTATACAAGCCATTAAAGCAGAGTTCTGCTTAAAAAAAAAAAAAAAAAAAAAAAGAAAAGGCAGCAGCTACAAATACTGCAGCTGCTGACTTTTAATAGTCGGACACTTACCGTATATACTCGAGTATAAGTCGAGTTTTTCAGCACATTTTTTTGTGCTGAAAGTGCCCCCCTCGACTTATACTCGAGTCAAGCACTTTTCTGCAGCAAAAAATTTCATTTTCCGAACCGACTTTGGGGCCCCGTATCTCAGGGCCACTTGGTGTTAGGAACCCCAGCTTTGGATATTTTATGGTGCTAGTTCCACTGGGTTTGCACACCAAATTTGGGGTTCCTAGCACTAAGTGGCCCCGGGATACGGGGCCTCAAAGTTGGTCAACTGTGTCCATCTGCAGCAATGTCATTTTGAGACCCCTTGGGTCCTGAGACCCCAAATTTTGGCTGCAGCTAGGGGGCATCTAGGAACCCTTAACTACCGAGTTTAAAGTTCAGGGGACCTATGGCTGCAAATTGGCATTGCTGACCCTCTTTTCCACTTACAGTAGCTGTGTATTTTACACCCTCGTCTTATACTCGGGTCAATAAGTTTTTCCCATTTTTTTGTGGTAAATTAGGGCCTCGACTTATACTCGAGTATATACGGTACCTGTCCCAGGGTCCAGTGATGCAGGGGAACGAAGCCCCGTTTGTCTCCCCCTCCTCTCTGTGGCGCCGGCATTGTCACTGTGGGCGCCCAGCTTTGACTTCTCACAGCCGGGCATGCGCGAGCCACGCTGTGACTGGCCGGGCAATCATCTGGTACCTGTGACGTGTCCCAGATGATTGCCAAGAGGGAGGGGGGAGAGGTGGTCTCCCTTCCGGCGCTGCGGTGCCCCGGGATGAAGTGGGAGCTGGAACACTCTAAAAAGAGGGTTTCTGCCCCCCCCCCCAAAAAAACATGACATGCCAGATTTAGCAGGTCAGGGGGTCACCTTCCCTTAAGGCGGAAGTTCCAGTTTTGGGTGGAACTCCGCTTTAAGTGGATGAAGCATGCCCTTTTAGTTAGACAAAGCCACGGGTTTTCATTGTGCACCATAACAACCTTCCATCTTCTGCAGTCCAGCACATGCATAGCATCCTTGTTTGCCCCTCTCCATCAGCACAGAGGTAGAAGAGAAACATTGCATTACTAGTACCAGTGTGTAAAGGTGTATTTTCTTCCCCCACAGTTAAGGCTATGTTTCCACTATTGCGTCCCCAAAGTCGCGCGATTTTGCCGCGATTTTTTACCGCAACTTTTTACCGCGATTTGAAGCAATGACTGTATCTATGGACCTCAAGTCGCATCAAAGTGGGACCAAAGTAGTGCAGGGACTACTTTGAAGTCGCTGCGACTTGAAGTCGCACGGATATGAACGGTACTCATTGGAAATCATGGGATACAATTTGTCATGCGACTTTTCAGTCCCAAGTCGCATCAAAAGTCGCACTAGTGGAAACAGAGCCTTAGAACACACACCTAGGGAACACAGTTAACCCCTTGATCGCCTCCTAGTGTTAACCCCTTCCCTGCCAGTGACATTTATACAGTAATCAGTGCATTTTTATAGCACCGATCGCTGTATAATTGTCAGTCGACCCAAAAATGTGTCAAAAGTATCTGATGTGTCTGCCATAATGTTGCAGTCTCGATAAAAATCGCAGATCACTGCCATTACTAGTAAGAAAATAATAAAAATGCCATAAATGTATCCCCTATTTTGCAGACGCTATAACTTTTGTGCAAACCAATGTGATTTTTTTTTATTACCAAAACTATGTAGAAGAAAACATATCGGCCTAAACTGAGGAAAAAAAAAAAAGAGGAAAAAATTGCTTTTTAAAAAAAAAAATAAATTGGGGCTATTTATTATAGCAAAAAGTACAAAATATTGTGTTTTTTTTCAAAATTGTCTTTCTTTTTTTGTTTAAAGCGCAAAAAATAAAAACCGCAGAGATGATCAAATACCACCAAAAGAAAGCTTTTGTGGGGAAAAAAGGATGTCAATTTTGTTTGGGTACATTGTTTTACGACTGCGCAATTGTCAGTTAAAGCGGCACAGTGCCGTATCGCAAAAATGGCCTGGTCATTGAGCAGCCAATTCTTCCGGGACTGAAGTGGTTACATTGATGGTCAGTGTAGGCAGGAGATCAATCTACCAATGCTCATCACGAAAGGAACCCCTAGAAACCCTATGGAGGAACCTTAGGGTTCCATGCAATCCTTGTTAAAGAGAGGCAGTTATTGGGAATGGTATAAAAATGTGATCAGCTGAATCTATTACAAAGTATCTTTACACGAAACCTTTCCTCAAAGAAATACAAGGACTTCCATTGCTGACCACCTACTACAATGCTAGATGCCTGGCTACTCAGTGGTTTAATACTTTTAAGTCACTGATTTATGTAGATCAGGTAGGATAGAAGGTCTTCTCTGTATAGGGTAGTGGCTTAGTGCAGTGTTTCTCAACTCCAGTCCTCAAGGCGCCCCAACAGGTCATGTTTTCAGGCTTCCCATTATTTTGCACAGGTGATTTGATCCGTTTCACTGCCTTAAAGTGGAAGTAAACCCCCCTATCGTTTTCAGCCAAGGAAGCCGCCATCTTGGCCTCTGTTTAATCTACAACTGCCATGATGCTGCACATGTGATCCGTTATGACACCAGCCATTGGATGGTTTGACAGTTTGGTTGAGAGCACAACCAATGGGAGTGTTACATTTCCGGCACATGCCGGAAAAGTAACTGTTTTATGGATGGGTTTACTTCTGCTTTAATAATTACCACAGCTGTTTCATCTGAGGGAAATCCTTAAAACATGACCTGTTGGGGCGCCTTGAGGACTGGAGTTGAGAAACGCTAGCTTAGAGTGTCAAAGCAAGACAGCCAGGCAACTAGCATTTTTAGAAGAAATCAGCTGCCATGTTTCTCTTAAAGTTTTTTGGCAGATTGGTAACATTTTTTTTGTCAGAGACTTACAAAGAATCTTCTAAAATAAACTGTACCGGCTAGTAATCTTTTTTTAGTTTATTTCCTCTTTAAGCCTGAACTCCAGGCAGCAAACACAGTGGAAGTGAAAGCACAGTGGCTTTATTTATTATAGTCAGGACTGAAATAGTACCTTAAAAAATATTTTTAGTTACGTAAATGAAACCTATTAATATTCAATATGGCTAGCAGATGAAGTTTTAGACCCTTTTCACTTGTTCTCGATTGTCCACTTTTTACCTGCTATGAAAAGCATGATGTATACAGAGCTCAGTAGCTAAAAGGTGAAATTTATACACCCAAGAGAAGCACATATTCCTTATCGGACTGCATCTTTTAAGGTTTTAGTAAGGCAAACCATAGCTTCTGCTGTGTCATTTCTTTGGAAAAGCCATCGACTTGTCAGGTATGGAATGTTTATTTGTAAAATACATGTGTATACATAAAAACGTTAAAAATGTATCAACTTAAAAAAATCTAAATTGATTTTTCAAAAGCCATTATAGTTTTACCATGAATCCAGTTATGTACTTGTAAAAAAAAAACAGATTAAGCCTTCAGTTTCTTAAATGTCTTGGTTATAATACTGAACTCTCCCTGTCCTAATGCCTACCTTTCTGCCCCATCCACCTTTGTGCATTCCAACTCCTCCCGTTATAATATCCATAGTGAAAAATAAGAAAAGGGAAGGTGTGCAGACCCAGGGACTCAGATCTCAGTTAAGGATGGACTAACTAAGCCTTTAATATTCAATGTCAGCCCTCCTACTCATTTCTCTCTCGTGTTCTGTCCTCTATTTACTGGATTGTATTGAATAATTTACTAGCACGAAGAATGATTGTCCATTGAAGGAATCCTGTATATGAAATGTACACTGTGATAAACAAGCATTCCCACTAATTATTTTCATGGAACTCAATCAGCATTTCCATAGGGCTTGAGAAGAGAAGTCATTAGAGGGAAGTATGGTATGTTTTGTGGTGTGTGCATATTGTGAGTTATGATTGCACCATTTACAGTAAAGAAATATTTAAGGGGACAATTTGTTGTTTTTTTTTTTTTGATTTGTGGTCGGTTGTGTGCAGTGTTTTTTTTTTTTTTTTTAGTTGAACTGGATGGATTTTTTTTCCTGTTTGTGCCTGGTTGAAAAAAAAAAAGACAGACTTGTCTTTTTTTCAACCAGATTAACTATCTAACTTCTACATTTTTATAACATGCTTATATTTATAAAGCTGAACTCTTGACAGATAGAAATTAATGCATCATTTTGTCACAACATTGAGGTATGCCAGTGAGCATTCACACGTTTTGATAAGTTTACATTAAAGTGATTGTAGTCTCGTTTTTTTTTTCTCTAAAAATAATAATGTTATACTTACCTGCTCTGTGAAATGGTTTTGCACAGAGCAGCCCAGATCCTTCTCTTCTTGGGTCCCTCCCTTCTGTTGACTGCCCCCACAGTAAGCTACTTGCTATGGGGGCACCCGAGCCGAGTCACAGCTCCCTGTGTCCATTCAGATACGGAGCCCAAATTCGGCCCCACCCCCTCTCTCTCTCTCCTGATTAGCTAACTGACTATGATTGACAGCAGCGAGGGCCAATGGCACCGCTGCTGTGTCTCAGCCAATCAGGAGGAGAGTCCCGGATGGCCGAGAAACTTGTGGACATTACTGGAGAAAGATGGGGCTCAGGTAAGTATTAAGTGGTGCTGTAGTGGCTACTGCACATAGAATGCATTAAAATAAAAAAAACACCTTCTGCCTTTACAACCACTTTCATTTAAACAGGTAAGGTACAGTACAATAGTATGAATCCAGCCTTAATGTAATTCTATTTTTAAATGCAAGCAGGGTAAGTACCCGGACCCAAATTGGTACTGGCCTCAGGTTGGAAGCAGCACAAGAAGCTATCCAGCTGTTCTGCAGTGCTCATATATGCTTACAGGCAGAGCCAGTTGATCAACTCAGCAGGAGGCACCTGGGCAGAGAGGGGACTCTAAATACCTTTTGGGTGCATGGTCAGTAAGTTCCCCAGGACCCGTTAGTTCAGAAGCAGGGGCCAGGGACAGAGAAGGGACTCTCTATTCATTTTCAGAAGCAGGCAGAGTAATCCTCTATGCATTGGTTTCCAATAATTAAATTATGTTCCAGCCTCTTTTCTTCAATATCAATCCATTGTCGGGAGTAGCTGCATGGACGATTACTCCCTCTGATCCCAAAAATAAATAGTCTCTCCCCCTCTATTCCAGGCCCCTGCTGTTGAACTGATGAGAACTTTTATTTAACTGCCGGGAGTTGTGGAGTGGGATTGCTGTGTGTGCACAAGAAGAAATTTCAAGTCCCTTTTCTGCATGGGTTGGAGGGGCGCTATTCTATTTGTGGCCCTGCTTACAGGAAACCTGCTGATAGGAGGAGAGAGTAGAGAGATGGACTACAGATTACAGTGTAATGTGCAACATAATGTACATTAATGCAACACACCAGAGGGGAACGGTGTAAAAGTGACCTTAACATAATTCTGCCTCAAAGCAATATGGAACCTGTGTAATAAGGCTGTGATGGAAGTTGCTATTTCTTCTAAGGACAAGCCTGCTTCTGTCCCTGCTCAATTACACAGGAATTCTGTCTTAAAGAGTGTGTCCAAGTACTCAATATAAATCAGCTTCACTCCAGTGACTTAAATGTTTCTTTTTTATTCTTTTTTTTTTTTTTTTTAAATGCCTTTTCATAGGTTTAGTCAGTTATGTATATAACAAAATCTACAAGGAGGTTATAAAACGGAATTGCAAAGAATACACATACAGCAAATGGCACCATAATAGTCACATGACAACGAAAGACACAAAGTAATATTTTTATCAGTTGGCACAGGTACAGCACCGCTGAACTATCTATATATACCTTCAGCAGGAGCCACTGACTGGAAATGCATAAGAGTGTATAAGTAGATATTAGGATCTATTACAGTAAAACCATCATTTAAAAAAAAAAATTAAAAGAGCCTAAAATAAAAAAAGTCATATATACAAACTTCTGTACACGATCATGAAACAGGAAGTGACAGATTTTTGCAATGCCACCGTCATTTTCTCGATTTGGATTTGCCGTCTTTGTAAATTGCTCCCTTAGTATTATACTACATAAATTAGTATCCACAACTTCAGTAGCTGACAGTCTTTTTTTTTTTTTTTTTCTTTTTTATAATAGTAAATTTTTGTTAACATTAAGTGACTCTTCTTGTATCTAAGATGATTGCACAAAGGAGAAATGAAAACACTGCGTCCCAAATGAGGTGAATTCACCGCGGTACAGCTGGAACAAGGTTACTGCGTCATGCCAGAGTCCGTGGAAGGATGCCTTTTCGTCTTTGGAGGGGGTGGCGGTGGTGTTTTGCTGGGCAGCGGAGGTGGTAAGTGCTGAAATAGATAGATGTATATTATTAGATTACTGAAATAAAGTATGAAAGATGTGATCAGAAAAACCATAGAATAGTTTTAGTGAGCACATAGGATGTTATTAGTAAAAATCAGTTTATGGTGTGAAGACCACCAATAGCCTTAAAGTGGTAAGCGCTAAACACAGTTCATAAGTCCATATGATGACCACTTGCTTGGCCCCAGAGCAGCTTCTCAGCAGATTGAAGGTTATCTGTAATAGAGAAAATGGACACCATAGGGTGCTTCTAAGTGTAGCAAGTTAGTTGTTTAAGTAAAAAAAAAATGCACTCACATTTAGTAGGATGAAAGAAGAAGGTTTATCTTAAGACAAAAAGTAGTCATCTCAGGGACCCAGGCCGAACTGCAGCAATCCAGGGAAGTTTAGAGAGAAGCCATCTGCAGCATGTACATCTTCAACACCAGAACCATTTGGACGGCATGGGAATATTTTGGAATGGCGTTAGATGCCGGGGCACAGCTATACCTTTCAAGGCAACAACGCCTCTTTTTCATACTTGAGAAAGAGGCATTATCGCCACACATTTTGCTGTCTAACTGGCTCTGGTGGTGTTGTAGCTCTATATGCTGCAGGGGGCATCTTCTCTACACTTCCCTGGATTTCTGCACTTCAACCTGGGTCCCTGAGATAACTTCCCTTGGTTTTAAGATAAGCCTTCTTTCACTCTACTAAATTTGAGTGCATTTTTTAAGTTTTTTTTATAAAAAAAACATTAACTTGTTACACTTAGAAGCGCCCTTGGGTATCCATTTTACATAGTATATTATGTGATATTTAATCTCTGAGATACCCTTGCCCCAAACCATTAGTAGTATCTCCTCATAAGATAGTATCTGCATTCATTGTATTTAAAGCATAGTATTTACATGTAAAAAGCTTCCCTTGTTTAGGCATACAAAACCTCTGTTAAACTATACCTAAAGCCAAACATTTTTTTTCTTAGCTTTGAATAAAGCGGAGAGGGATTAGAAACACTGTCTGACAGTTTCCCTCTTATTCCAGTTCTGATGGCAGCTTAATATTTTGGATTTACTCACACTTTCATTCCCAGTAAAAATGGTGATCAGCATAATAGAAAGACGGCAAATCTCTCTAGTGAGGAGACAGACAGCAATAGACACCTAATGAGGACCTTTGCTCCCGTGACAACCGGGCAAGGAGGATTTCCTCCATACAGAGTGAAGGAATATCTTGCCGTATCACTTTCTCTTTATTGTATGTGTGTAGATTCTCCCTCTATTGATTATCTGAATTTCATTACAATTACTCATCCTTTCCAATCAACAGCTGCTAAAAACATCATCCCGGCCACACAAACAGCCAGAAAGATTTCTCAGTTTTTGTAAGCAGAAGCGAAGCACAGCACAGCACACATCTATAATAAGCACATATGTCTGCCCATAGTCCTTTATATTACAATCTATAACATCGTGATAAGGTGTTTGTAACATTAGTACATATTAATGAGATTGGAACTCCTTTAAAAGCCTTTGTTTTGGATTGGGTGGGAAATGGTTAGATCCTTCCACTGTGCTCCCTTCAGACCTGTGTTCTTGGGTAATACACACTATCTACATTGCAGTGCCATTTATTTTGAATGGCACCCCAAAGCACATGCGTTTCAGAGCATCCCAATGCACAGATGTGAACCGTCTATGTGCTGCTCTACATTTGTGCAACCAATGAGGTTTTCTCTGTCTGAGCTGACCTGACAAAGTCTGACTACTTTGTGCATTTGTACCACCAAAGCCTGAGGCACTTTACTCTTGGACGCCTCCGTTCTGTATTAGAAGGTGATCCATTGACTGATCCTCTGCTTGAAGATCAGAATAGAATTGGATGACACATATGTGAGAACCGTGTCTTGTCCTTTTTGTCTCCCATCTTGTGGAGGAGGAAAACTGACCCATGTAATCCCTATGGATGACCAGATGGTGAGGTCTGCATAAGTGCACCTGAGCACAAACTTATTGCGTTCGGTCTGATGAACCTGAACAGGCCCAGATGTAAACGCTTATTGGCTTGCTTGCGGCTGCGCATAGGCATAGCTTGCAGTCTATTTGTTCCATCTAATCACGGGTCAAAAATAGACTGAAGGACCGTCTTTATGAATAGGTCCTTATGGGTCTGGTACCACCCTCTGGAGACATAGCGGATGTGTGGTGTGAAGAATGTATGCCATCTAGTGTTATTAAAATATGAGCCAGAATGGTGACTGGCAGAACCGTATAGCTTAAATTCCGCTTGTACTAATAAAGATCTAGCAATTTATATTATTATTAGGCAGTTCTTTACAGAAAGAAAATACTCCCTAGTGTTAACTCTTGAGAGAAATCAATAAGTGCAGTAAAAAGACCTTTACTGGTACAGTGGTTCACATCCAGACCGCCAATGAATAAAACATGAAGACAGACACGATAAGCCGATAGCGTCTTTCATCTACATGTTTCAATCACATCTGTTAATGTGAGAGAAGCATTTGTGGAGGATCCCCTATAGACATGTCTTAATGGGAACTGGTCTGTCCTGACCATCCTATTCATAGAAATCCTATAACTCACTTTGTAAGTCCTCCATCTACAAAAACACAGTTATTAAAGAGACCCTGTCGCCACAGTACTCAAACCCAGCTGATCAGAAGGGACTGAGCACCTTGTGTGCCATGAATATGATGTGTCATTTTCCAGTCATCAGATCTGCACCACTAAGCCACCTCCAACATTTCCAGGAGTGTTTGGGGTTCTCTCTCTACAGCCCTCAAGATGAGGTACCAGGCAAGGAACTTTAGTAAGTGCTCAATGCCTACCTTGCAGACGGTCAATTTAAAAGAGTCACTACATCCAAAACGGATGTTTCAGCCATCTAGACAGTGGTGGCCTGAGGCATCCATATGTCTCTGGGGCTACTTTACAGGCATACCCCGCTTTAAGTACACACAACCTCGCGCCACACAGCCGCAGTATGGCCTGGAAGAGGCAGAGCTGCCGCCTGGAGTTGTCGCCAGTGAAGAGGCAAAGTTCCAGCCAGCCCAGAGTTGCTGTCTGCCCGCCGGTCCAAAGTTGCCCACCAGCCAGCCCAGCGTTGCCGCCTGCCCAGAGTTTCTGCCTAAATGTAAGTGGATTACTGTACAGTATTGTACTATAAAATTCACTCCCTGCATCCCCCCCCCCTCCTCCCCACTACAGCCCCTGACTACAGTTATGCCTGTACATGACTATTGCAATGCAGTAAATGCATTGAGAAGTGAAAAAAGGTATTGCTTCACTTTAAGTACATTTCCGTTTTACATACATGCTCTAGTCCCATTGTGTACTTAAAAGAGGGGTATGCCTGTATTTAGTCTCGTTACTTCTGCTGCATTTTGTATAAGTAACCTGAAGATCCAACAGAAAACATAGGACATGCTCATCATAGTTGTTACAGAGGACAAATGGGCAAAAAAACTATTAAACAATAGATCACATTCAGCAAGTTAGTCCATACTAAAATAACCTGGTATCCTGTCATTGCTGACCTACTAAAGATTCCAGTTTCCTGGCTCTCTTGCTGCAATGCTTTCAGCGTCTATAAACAAGCAGGTGGTAAGTGAAGTCAATACTCCTGATTTCCATACTTGTTCTGCAACAGTGATTTAAATATTGGTAAAGATACAGGGATCAGTATGACAGCCAGAAAACTAGTCTTTGTCAGAAGGGGTGTTGGTAATGGCAGCAAAAATATTTTTCTTCACACGAGAAGAATTGTTGGTACTGTTTAATCCAAGACTACCTATAGACTGCAACAATATGGTCCCTGAGCACCAGCAGGCAGCCAGGTCCTGATATTTACATCCACCACATGAGGAAGGGGTGGGGGCACGAGGTATGCCATTGCTAAGTAATTGAAGTTTTACAGGACTGTACAGATAAAGAATGAAGAATATGAAGGGTTTGGTCTATGATGAGGTCGGTACAGTACTTCCATCCTCTGCCCCAGCGTACACTGAACAGAAGACATGATCCCGCACTTCCACCTAGGAGGGTACGCACCCCACCGGTGGGCCTTTTCTACTTTGACTCTTCACAGCAGAAGCCGATCTGTGGGTGGCGGACACCCAATGTCCGCTGGCACCTGCCAATCATTGGGCAGAGACTCAGAATGGAGCTCTGCCTATGTAAACAAGGCAGAGTTCTGTTCTGGTGGTGGTGGGGGGGGGATGGATTCTGGGTTCCTGCAAAGGATCTAAAATCAATTTCTTCCTCTAGTAAAAGCAGAACAAATAGTAAACACAAACACTGGCTAGGCACACGGTTAACCCTTTGATCACCCTGGATGTTTAACCCCTTCCCAGCCAGTGTCATTAGTACAGTGACAGTGCATGTTTATAGCACCGATTGCTGTATTAGTGGCACTGGTTCCCACAAAGTGTCAGTTAGTGTCTAATTGTCCACCACAATATTACAGTCCCACTATAAGTCCCTGTTCGCCGCCATTTCTAGTATAAAAAAAAAATAATAAAAATTCTTATATCCCATCGTTTGTAGACGCTACAACATTAAACCAATCAATATACGCATTTTTTTCTGAAAAAAAAAAATGTAGCAGAATAGATATTGGCCGAAATTTATGAAGAAATCAGATTTAAAAAAAAAAGAAAAAATTTGGAAATGTTTCATAGCAGAAAGTAAATTGTTTTTTTTTTTTTTTTTTTTTTTTTTTTTTAAATTGTCTTTTTTTTTATTAAAGCGGTAGTAAACCCGCTGACACTTTTTTTTTTTTTGTATACTAGCTCATTATGAAATACTTACCTTAGAACGAGGTGTCGGTATCTTACCTGGTCCCCGCCGAGGTTGCTGACATGTTGCCTCTTCGTGTTTTCCGGGTATCGCGGCTCCAGCGCTGTGAGTGGCTGGAGCCGCGATGTCGTCACTCCCACGCATGCGTGCTGGAGATTTCTTTCCGGCAAAGTCCGGCTTCTGCCAGGCTTTCAGCCGAGACTCCCCTGTGCGCATGCGCCGCTGCAGTCAGCGGCTCATTGCAAGGGGAATATCTCCTAAACCGTACAGGTTTAGGAGATATTTTGTTTATCTACAGGTAAGCCTTATTATAGGCTTACCTGTAGGTAAAAGTTAACATTTTGACTATACAACCGCTTTAAAAAAACAAAAAAAAAACGCAGTGGTGATCAAATACCCCCAAAAGAAAGCTCTACATGTGGGGGGGAAAAGAATTTCAAACTGTATTTGTGTACAGCGTTGCATGACCGCGCAACTTGTCAGTTAAAGTAACGCAGTGCTGTATCGCAAAAAGTGGCCTAGTCATGAAGGGGGGGTAAATCTTCTGGAGGTCAGGTGGTTAAAATACACGCTATGTAGGTATCAGAAGTAATAAAATAATTGCTAAATGAATGTGTCCAATGCAGAAATGCAAATAGCTCTGGTTAATGACAGGTCCTCTATAAAAACAAGGTAGCCCTTTACATATTCACAGTCCTCCCTGTTTTGAGGGGGACATAGGGATCCTTGAAGATGGGATGCAGCAGATCGCTCAATAAGTAAACACATGTCATTTTACATCCACTGACTTTGGAGGAAGTTGGGAAAGTTGTGACAAAGCCGCCTTTTGCAGTGCCCTCCCTGTAGATAGAGATTTGGTGTCTCGTTTCTTCCAGGAGCCCCTTTTTCCCTTTTCAGATATGGTGAGTCTGCCAGTTCACATTAGAGCCTGTTCTGAGCGGATTCACTGACTCGCACACACCTCGGGGGAGATGGGAACCTTATGTAAAAGGCACATCTGCAGCACAGCAACAATCTGGCCTGTCCGCCTCCCTCTAGTAGTCTGCCGCTTGCATCGAGTAAAATGGACATACATGAGGCCTGCGTGCAACACTCTCAATGCAGCTGCCCCGAAAATGCTGCACTATATGGAAATTATCACACAAGGTGAGATAACAAACATGGAGCTCTGAGCCAATTACTGAGCAAGATATGGTAGTAAAATGAGATGATGCAAATTCCTAAATTGAAAGGAATGAATGCAGCTCACACCGAGAATAGAGAAGCCGGCTATTGTACGATCCATTGTATGTTATCAATGTCCTGGATTGTAACACACCAATATGTAGAGCTCACTAGCTCTGGTGAGGCAGCTCTCACAATACTAGATACTCCAGGGTGGAGGGCTTGGAAAGAGTTCAGACCATAAAAAAAAAAAGCAAAGAGTGTGGCACTCTAAAGACTCTTATGGACAGGTGACCAGTGGGAGCGATAAAAATTGGTGGCCGAGCTGCAGTTTTACAGTATGGTATGCAGGGATTCATCCATTTACAGTCATTCTGCACTATTTTACTTGAAATAGCAGCTACCAAACGTGTTGGCTATGGTTGCCAGCCTTTCTTTCCCCAATAGAAGAACTAAAGCTGGCCAGACATGGGTCAGTTTTTTTTTTTTTTTTCCGGGGGTTGCATGGAAAAGAAATTGACCAGATTCCCACATCCACCAATTCGGTGTGGATGTGGGAATCCTCCCCACTGTGTCATTGTATTTTAACAGTGAGGAGACTCCCCCCCACCATCAGGACACACAGATTAGTGCTGCCGGTCATCTGCCAGACTTCTGTTCAACTACAGTGGCTACACAGAAATTGAAACTCCTTCTGCAACAGCTAAATTTCAATTCATGTATGACCAGCTTAAAGAGGTTGTTTTACCTTCGTGCATTCTATGCATGAAGGTAAAAAAAAAAACCTTCTGTGTGCAGCAGCCGCCCTAATACTTACCTGAGCCCCCTGTCGATCCAGCGATGTCCCCAAGGGCCTTGCCTCTCTGGGGATTTACACTCCTGATTGGCTTTTGGCAGCAGTGGGAGCCAATGGCAATCACAGCCGGTGAGCCAATCAGGAGATGGAGGGGTGGGGCCAAGCTTTGGCTGTGTGTGGACACCTTGCAGGAGGGAGGAGCGCCGGTGTTCTGCCGAGAAAGGTCCGGCTGGCGGATAAGGACCCCCCTGTACTGCGCAGGCGCAGCGCTTGCACAGTAATAAGGACTATGGAGCTGGCGAAAATTGCCGAACACAAAGAGCTGTGAGTGAGCTGTACATCGCGCATGCGGAATTAACATGACATTGTACCAGACGATGCCACACGCTCCCGGTGCTCATGCTACTCTGCAAGGGGCGGGTCTATTATTACTGTTATAACGTGTAAGGGGCGGATGCCTACAGATATAACAGTAATAATAGACCGTAATAATAGACCCGCCCCTTGCTTAGACGATACAACAGTAATAATAGACCCGCCCCTTGCAGAGTAGCACGAGCACCGGGAGCATGCGGCATAGTTTGGTAGAATGTCATGTTAATTGTGCATATGCGGTGTAGAATTCACTCACAGCTCTTTATGTTCGGCAATTTTCGGCATCACCGTAGTAGTCTGTACTGCGCAAGCACAGTACAGTGGGGTCCTTATCCACCGGGGGAACTTTCACTGCAAGACACCGGCGTGCGACCTGAGAAGAGGAGGATCGGGGGGGCTGCTCTATGCAAAACCACCCCACAGAGCAGGTAAGTATAACAGGTTTGTTAATTAAAAAGAAAAAAATAAATACAAAGCTTTAATATCACAGAGTAATTGTTCAACTATCACAGCAGAGAAAATTGAACTTGTAATGAAGGGGTATACAGGCTGGAACTAAAGTAGTTAAATAGCGTATTTAACTGCTTGGCCTATCTTTTTAATTTAAATATAAGACCAAAGATTCCTTTTATATATCTACCTAACACACCACCTTGTCTAACAGAACATTGATGTGAGATATTTCACAGCATGGGAGGGATCGAATACAAATTTGCAAATCCAAGTCAGCAGATGTGAGGTCTTGTGATATCACAGTTTCACCGACGGGTCTATAAATGTACATAGAATTATTATGTAATCCGGAGGCATTCACTGCAACAACTAACCAACCAGGACTCTGCATTGAGCTAGTAAGTATATATTTGTCAGGATCATAGTCAAAGTCAGCTCAAAATTCTGTAAATGTTGCTGGTTTTTCTTTACAGGGGGAAAGTTGCCAATGATGGGACAGCAGTCTTGCACTGAGCTGCTGGCATTTGAAAACTGCTGGTGGCCACATTATCGCGTTATGACTTTTCTGAAGTGCTGTGCACAGCCCGATTTCTTGTCAGCCACATCAGACTGGGGGATGGGGACGGCGGCTGTGTCTGCACTGCTCTCTGTATAAACAGTTTTGTAAAAGGTAAATAGGCCTAACACTTACCATTCTCTAAGGGCCCTATCATAAAACAGTGGGTTGTCAGTGCACCAGAAAATGGATCCTGTATGAGTTTTTTTTTGCAGCATAGGGAAATGAAAAGAGCCTATATTGTACATCGGTGTACTGCTGTGTAGCATCACACTATAAATGTGCACTGGGCTGCATTTTACATCACAATGTAACAGCACACATCTACAGAGAAAAGTGGAATGAAAGCAGATTTTTACTTTTCAGGGTATAAAGTCACATTCACACGAACGTTTAGTCACACTGCGAATACCAGTGGCAAGAATCTACTGATTCCTGCAGTTGGGATAGACAGCTGTGGCCACTGAGCCCATACCAGACAATGACAGGCTGTCAACAGACGCAGCTATTCGTGACTCTTCAACTCTTAACTTCCGCTTTGTAAGCATCCAGTCACGATCACTGCAGGTAATCGCTGGCTGTCACGAATGACTGTGGCCGTTGACAGCCTGTCCTTGCACTATATACGCTCGGCGTCTGCAGCTATCCACACACAGCTGTCAATCCCAGCTGCAGGAATCAGTAAATTCTTGCTGCTGGGATTCACGGTGTGGATAAACACCTGTGCAAATGTAGGCTTTAGGCTCTGTTCACATACAGTATATGCAAATTGGATGCGTTCTGAACTGCATCCGACATATGAACCGGCAGCCTTTTCTATGGAGCCAGTTCACATATATGCAGTGCAAATATGCTGCGAATTTGAAAATTGTCCTGTGCATTTTCTGATGCAAATTCCAGGCTCATTGCCTTCTATGGGAATGCATCTAAAATCACACATCTGATCCGTTTTGAACACAAATTCAATCCGAAAAAAAAACTTGTGGGGGGTCTGGTATGGTTTTAAGGGGAGACCCACAACAAAATTTAAAATAAAAAAAAACGGTGTGGGGTCCCCTCTCCAATCCATCCTGGACTCTTATCTGAGCATGCAGGAAAGAGGGGGGAGAGGGAGTGCCCCCTCCTGAACCATACCAAGCCACAAGCCCTCAACATGGGGGGGGGGGGGGGGTCTGCCCCACAAGCCTGGCTGGTGGTTTAGGGGGTCTGCGGGCAGGAGGCTTATCGGAATGTGGAAGCCCCCTTTAACAAAAAAAAAAATCTCCGCTGCGGCTGTCTAACAGTTCTTAAATAGCTAAAGGGAACTTCGCTGACAGCTGAGGAGTCATCTGTTGTTAAGGACGTGGCGGCCGGCTTTCTGGCCCACTCGTTAACAAACAGCTAAGATTAAAGAAAAATTTGCATCTGAACTGCATCTAATTCGCGGATGAACCGTGAACAGCTGCTGTAGAAATTTGCAGTGAAAACTGAGGGGAAATTCACACAGGGCATGTGTGAACCTAGCCTAAGGGTATTCTGTATAAAACAATATGTAAAGTACAGTAATCAGTAGTGACCAATCAGCATCCATCTTTCATTGCACTGACGGCCCTGTACTATAAACCGATTGGGTGTGAGTTACTGTGTACCCCAACACTTTACCTTCCGTTATTATTACAGAAAATGCAGTTCACATCTTTTTAAGCTCACACCCAGCACATTCATAATAGTGGAGTTTAACTACATGTGTGAGGCTGGCTGTATGATATAAACGTACCCTCTGGGGTGCAGGTGGTATTGCAGCAGGCTGAATGAACTCCTGGTAATCTGTGACATTGCCATAATCTCCTGTATTTCCTTTAACTGGTAGTGGAGGAGGGATATCCATTGGTTCAGCAGCAGGGACACCATTTTGTTCCACGCCTAGAGAAAGCAATTGGGTACACGGATAATGGTATGACATACAAACAACAAACAGTCACAGCTCCTTCTTACATAAAATTTGTATTACCATTCTTCACAGAGATCTATACCTGTTTTAGGTGGCCCAGACGTGCTCCATGGAATACCCAAACCAATTGCCATCTCCTCCGATTGTCCTATGTGCTGATATTACATTTTATGCAAGATCACCACAACTATTGGTGAAAAGCACTACGCTTTCCCAACATTACCATTTTGATCATATAAACTCCCTGGGTAAAATCTATTACCGGAGCCGTCGGCCGCATCGGAGGCATTCGGGTCCTTGTCGTGGCTGGGTATGGAGATGAGTGAGGCTAAGATGGCCCCCACCCATCTCCATACCATAGCAGGGCGGAAGCGACGTCAAAACGTCACTTCCGCCCATACGTCTTAAAGGGCCATTTTTTCAATGTCATTTTTTTCAAATGACAAATTTTTTTTTTTTTTTTTTTTTATTGCATTTTAGTCCAAATATGAGATCTGAGGTCTTTTTGACCCCCAGATCTCATATTTAAGAGGACCTGTCATGCTTTTTTCTATTACAAGGGATGCTTACATTCCTTGTAATAGGAATAAAAGTGACCCAAATTTTTTTTTATAAAAACAAAGTGAAAAAATAAGTAAAATCAAGTAAAATAAATAAGAAAAACATTTTTTTTTTAAAGGGCCCCGGCCCGATGAGCTTGTGCGCAGAAGCAAACACATACGTGAGCAGCGCCCGCATATGAAAACGGTGGGTTAAACCACACATGTGAGGTGTCGCCGCGATCGCTAGAGTGAGAGCAATAATTCTAGCCCTAGACCTCCTCTTTAACTGGAAACATGCAACCTGTAGAATTTTTTAAACGTCGCCTATGGAGATTTTTAAGGGTAAAAGTTTTACGTCATTCCACGAGTGGGCGCAATTTTGAAGCGTGACATGTTGGGTATCAATTTACTCAGCATAACATTATCTTTCACAATATAAAAAAAAATTGTTGTGTTTTTTTTTATTCAAAAAAGTGGATTTTTTTCCAAAAAAAGTGCACTTGTAAGACCGCTGCGCAAGTATGGTGTGAAAAAAAGTATTGCAATGACCGCCATTTTATTCTCTAGGGTGTTAGAACCCCCAAACATTATACATTGTTTTTTTTCTAAGTAATTTTCTAGCAAAAAAAAACTGTTTTAAACTTGTAAACGCCAAAATCTCAAAACGAGGCTAGTCCTTAAGTGGTTAAGGTCCTGGAGTCCCTAGCCAGTCTTCAGACCTTAATCCCATAGAAAATATGTGGAGGGAGCTGAAGGTTCGCATTACCAAACGTCAGCCTCAAATTCTTAATGACTTGGAGAGGATCTACAAAGAGATGTGGGACAAAATCCCTCCTGAAAAATAAGGGGAAATTGGGGAAAAAGGGGGCAATGGGACTTTATATGAAACACAACACTAGGGCAGGCTGGGTCATCAGATATAGAAAAATAGTAAGATTTATTGATACCACATGAAAATGCAATCGATGCTACTCACATATAGTCAATAGATATGGTACAGAGTAACTAAAACATGACAGTAGAACATATTACAGTAGCATAGTGACATGTTAAAACATTGTAGCATAGGTAAATAACAGTATCATCAGCATTACACCCAACATGTGTGTACGTAATCAATATTATATTAAAATCAAACTGATGACTTAAACACTAAAAATGCCCATGGTAAATGCATATTTGCTGTGACATGTCAAAAAATTGTGAATGTTTAGTTGTAATGCTCGACGCGTTTCGTGGAAGTTTGTCCACTCATCAGGAGCAGCTATCTGGAAATATCTAGGGTATGATATAAAATAGTAATTAATAATGTATAATTGCAACAGGAAGAGGGGAAGCAAAACCGCTAGTCCTAGCACTCTTACCTGTGGGTATGCGGTAGAGTGATTGTAGGGCATAATAGTAATATTCATGATGGTAGGAGATTTTTAGGGGTGAACGTAGCATCCCCACGGGAGCTGAGGAGGCGACCAAGCGGCAGCACGGCGAGACAATTCAGGGTACCATAGAATAATAGGTAGTAGGAAGGTTCCCCTTGGTTTCCAACATGGTAGTGTAATTTATAGCATAAACCCGAGGTAGCTGTAAAATAATAAAGGTAGGTGTATAGTTGTAAGCAAAGAACGGGTGTTGTTAGATGACCACAGAGTGGAAGATAAAGTGTAGGGCAAAGTGAAGCTCAGGTAGAAAGGGCATAGAAAATCCAAACAAAGTGATAACAGGGGAGCCAATAGGACAAAGGAAGAGAGGAAAGAACGCCCACCACAGGCACCAAGTGAGCAAGGTGAAGGGACAATGTATCGCAGTAAGTGTGAAGATAGGCAGGTAGATGGGGGTAGTGAAAGCATAGTGAAAAGAAATAGAAGTCCATGGTTACCTGAGATGGTTAGATCTCAGCTGTCCAGCCAACGAGGTAACCCCCAACGTCACGCTAAGGCGTGCTGTGAGGGAGGAAAGGAAGCAGCCTACTGAGGCGACTAGCGCCTATATAGGCAGCCTCCGCCTCCATCAGTCTGCACGCCAGATGGAAACTACGTCACGTCAGCACGTGACGTCAGATGACGCCAAACGTAGCCGACATGCGGGGCGTGGCGTTGACGCACAGCGGACACACGCCCACGATCTCGTGACCTATGGATCAAGGGGATCGGGGGATAGCACCGGTGTGCGTCGCAACTCCCTCACAGCACGCCTTAGCGTGACGTTGGGGGTTACCTCGTTGGCTGGACGGCTGAGATCTAACCATCTCAGGTAACCATGGACTTCTATTTCTTTTCACTATGCTTTCACTACCCCCATCTACCTGCCTATCTTCACACTTACTGCGATACATTGTCCCTTCACCTTGCTCACTTGGTGTCTGTGGTGGGCGTTCTTTCCTCTCTTCCTTTGTCCTATTGGCTCCCCTGTTATCACTTTGTTTGGATTTTCTATGCCCTTTCTACCTGAGCTTCACTTTGCCCTACACTTTATCTTCCACTCTGTGGTCATCTAACAACACCCGTTCTTTGCTTACAACTATACACCTACCTTTATTATTTTACAGCTACCTCGGGTTTATGCTATAAATTACACTACCATGTTGGAAACCATGGGGAACCTTCCTACTACCTATTATTCTATGGTACCCTGAATTGTCTCGCCGTGCCGCCGCTTGGTCGCCTCCTCAGCTCCCGTGGGGATGCTACGTTCACTCCTAAAAATCTCCTACCATCATGAATATTACTATTATGCCCTACAATCACTCTACCGCATACCCACAAGTAAGAGTGCTAGGACTAGCGGTTTTGCTTCCCCTCTTCCTGTTGCAATTATACATTATTAATTACTATTTTATATCATACCCTAGATATTTCCAGATAGCTGCTCCTGATGAGTGGACAAACTTCCACGAAACGCGTCGAGCATTACAACTAAACATTCACAATTTTTTGACATGTCACAGCAAATATGCATTTACCATGGGCATTTTTAGTGTTTAAGTCATCAGTTTGATTTTAATATAATATTGATTACGTACACACATGTTGGGTGTAATGCTGATGATACTGTTATTTACCTATGCTACAATGTTTTAACATGTCACTATGCTACTGTAATATGTTCTACTGTCATGTTTTACTTACTCTGTACCATATCTATTGACTATATGTGAGTAGCATCGATTGCATTTTCATGTGGTATCAATAAATCTCACTATTTTTCTATATCTGATGACCCAGCCTGCCCTAGTGTTGTGTTTCATATAAAGTCCCCTTGCCCCCTTTTTCCCCAATTTCCCCTTATTTTTCTTGTATACATAGGGATGGAGACCTGTGTACTGGATGGTCACGGTCTCATATAAAGTCCCAACCCAAACTTCTTATTTCAAAATCCCTCCTGAGATGTGTGCAAACCTGGTGGCCGACTACAAGAAAGTCTGACCTCTGTGTTGCTATGGGATACATCGCTTTGCTGTTAGCCAAATGATCCATCATAATAGTAATATAAACAAATATAATAGATTACTGTAAAAAAGAAAACCTGACAGAGCAAAAAGTGGTGTTAGGTGATACAGAAGATATGAGAGATGGGTGGGACGTAATGACTCACCTACTGATGAACTAAATGTAAGCCTGGCTCTGGGGGTAACAGGTGCTTGTGGTTGTTGCGTTGAAGGCTGACTTGGGGATACAGAGAAGCGCCTGTCACCAGCAACAGTATTCAGGACTTGACTCCTTGGTCTCTGAGGTCTTAGTGGGCTTATCTATAGAACAGAAAAACATAAAGGAATCAACACATTTGGAATGGCCTAACTAATTACAATAAAGGGTGAAAATGGCAATACCCAGATGTGTGCTCTTCATACAACACCTGGCCACCTACCTCCTCCCCACCGATCACCCCCGGTCATTTCCCTTGTGACTGGCTCTCTTGTCATTTCAAGCATTGCCTTTACAAACACTACACCAAAATCCTGCCAGTTAATGCTTTGGCAGTGTTGAAATCCTGGTCCTTTCTCCCTGTCTGTGTTCTGCCTATTGTGTTATGCAAAAAAGACATGCACCATGTAAGCTGCCCATTTAATGGACAATTCTTGTGTCAGTTTGGACTTCGCCTGCTGATAGATCACTTCAGGCCGGCCCCTTTAGGAGGTATAGCCATGTAAAACATTTAAAATAAGTGTCTATACTGCTTAAAATCCAGTAATACACCTTCTTACCCTGCTCTGCACATGCTCAGTTTGCTCTTCATTTTTAGGCACTGCTGAGTTTGTAGAGGCCGTTCTGTTGGCAGCATTAAAGCGGAATTAAACCTTTTTTATCCTTTACAGCCAAGGAAGCAGCTTCTGTTTGAACTGCAACTGCCATGGTGCTGCACATGTAATCAGTTATGACACCAGCCATGTGACGGTTTGGCCGTGGTCGAGGACAAAAATCAAATCAAACTGTTTTTTGAAACTGGTAAATTGATGGGTTTAGTTCCGCTTTATGATTTACAGCTGGGGCTTTGGGCTTCAGCAAAATGGCAGCCTCTGGCAAGCAGAAACAGGAACAATTGTGGAGGCAGTTTACAGCACACACTCATTTTGGTAGCATAATTATTAATGCAAAATGTATGTTCCTTGCTAAAGAACTTTGTTTTTTTTTTATCAAGTTTTATGTTTAAAGTTCCTCCCTCCTTCCCAGAATATCACTGTTGACAAATCCAAGTCTTCTAAAAAGGCTTGCGCACTTTGAATCAAGGGATATAGATAGAGATAGATATCTATCTATCTATCTATATCTATCTATAGAGAGAGAGATAAACATCAAATGTCATTATAAATCCTTACACACACCTCCTTGTCCAGTACCATTAGGCTAACCATACCTGTAAAAAGGAACTGATCAACGCTACTCCAGACCAACCCAGGTGAATAAATGATAAGGAACGGTCTCAGCCTATGTGTCTCAACCACACCGACACATTTCGCCTCGCCCACCGGGGCTTAGGTACACAGCCCTATGATGAAACCCCAGTAGGCGGGGCAAAATGCATCAGGGTGTATGGTGTGGTGGAGACACATAGGCTGAGACCATTCCTTATTTATTCACCTGGGGTGGTTGGGGTGATCCTTTCCTTTTTACACTAACTAGCCCTCTAGATTGGTATCAAAATAAACCTGCTCAGGGATACGCTTTCACCTGTACTTTGAGTGGCGCAAAAAGCATTATAATAGCTAACCATACTGCATTAAATTCCTCTAATTCAGGTTGAACAATATAAATCAACTGATTCATTCATCCATCTGTGCTAAACAGTGTGAAGAAAGAATCTGCATTGCCAGCTATTGTATTCAGCAGCACCATTGGCTACCTGATCCTATCCGATGCAGTCACTGATCGACGGACAATTTTCCACCTTTCTCAGATGATTTTAAATGGACTTTTTGCTGAGCATGGTAGTGCTGACAGGTCCAACTACAGCTCAGATTTTGGCAGATTCAGCAGGAATCGGCCAACATTTGGGCTGTGGATGGCGAGTTTTAGTGCTAACCAATACGCAGAAACTGCTCCATAACAAAGAAGGTGCTGTAATGTGACTTACGGTCTCTGAAAGTATAACAGCCTCAGACTGCTGGGGTGGAATGTCAGTTGCTTTAAACTCTTTATCAAATATCTCCTGATGCTTGCTGTTCCTCTTCTCCTTCTTTTTCTCTTTTTTCTCCTTATCAAGATCATCTCTGTCCAATTTATCTTGGGAGCGAGAATGCATCTTCTTTGGCAAGAGAGGTTCAAGCACAAAACTGCAAACAGAATGTTGGAAAGAATCAATTAGATGCGGATTCAGTTTACACGTGCGGAGGATTCTGGGCCGCGTTAATCTCGATGGTGTCATGTTTGCTTTAGAGATGGTGAGCTGTGCTTTATCTTTTCATACATTTATGTGGCTTCACACACCGAGCGAATACACTTATGTATGCACACTTATCTTAACCATCACAATAGGAAAAGCTATCGGCAGCAGCACAGCAAGCGTGCTGGCTTAGATGCAGATACCGAGCTAAGTAATGACCAAACATTACAGCTGGGCCTACAATGTCAATTACACAAGAGTTTTCGCTCGGCTTTTATTTCATTTATGTATTACATCCATTTATATATGGCGACATACGCTGCAGCTCTTAGCAGAGAACACTGAATTACATCAGTCCTTGTGGAAATGGAGTTTACATCTCAACATCCTCAGCACAACATACACAATCCACGGATTTGTTCCTTTTATACCAAAAATTATAATGCTACGTGGCCCCCAACAATCAATTTAGGGTCAAAGTCAAAATTCTTCCTTGTAATAAATGTTGGTGTGGCAATCTCCCCCACTGTGCCTTTGACAGGGGAACTGCCCCCTGCCAGAAAACCCTGAATGGCTGCCAGTGCTGATCGGCTGGTGGTTGGATGCAGGCTTTCCAGAAAGACTTCTCAACAGAAGCTGGTTGTGAGACAGGCAGCTGTACACACTGTTTAAATGTCAGTCGGTTTCTGCTGAACGGCCGATATTTGGATTGCGTGTACTCAGCTTTAGGTAGGGTCATTTCCTACTTTTTTTTCTTTCTTTTTTTCTTTTTAGAATAGCAAATAGTTAGAGACATGGGAGGTAGGGGATGATCTTATCCTGGAGTGGGGCTTTAACAAGCAGGTGTACCTAATAAAAAGGTACTAAAGGGCTCTTTTATATTAGAGAGCAGATATCGCTGCTATACTCTGCAAGGTAACATACACCATAGTCTAAATTTTGAGGCCGATCCATAAAATGCAAGACGTGGTGTTAAAGTGGTTGTAAACTCTGCTTTACCACTTATTCCTACAGGTAAGCCTATAATAAGGCTTACCTGTAGGTACTGTGAACATCCCCAAAACTTGCACCATTTAGGAGATATTTAGAGTGAATGCGCGCTGACGGTCCAGCACAGTATGCCGGATCATCAGAGCCTGTGCCGTAAATGGCATGCGCAGGAGTGACATCATTGCTCCCCCCCCCCCCCCCCAGCCACTCATGTAGCAATTGCATTTGCCTTGCAGGGGAATTTTTGTTTCTTCCATTGTGGTTTACTACCGCTTTAAGCCTGAGGAACCTATATTATTTTAGTATTTTTTTTAAATCAGTATTAAGGTTATGGGAAAGTCATGCCACTGATATATACATGTCCCCCGAAGTCTACCTTATCTATGACAAAGGTTTAACAAGAACTGGCCTGTGAGCAAGAAGTAACACACACACCAAAAAAAACAAACAAAAAAAACACAAACATTGTTCTTCACACCTTCAACTGCACTTAGCATTGATGTGCCTTTTCTGTGTTCATAGAAATATGAACAAATTTGTTGGTACCGTTACAATATTTTGAAACAATGCTTCATTCCTCCTAAAAAGGAGTGGAATTTAAAGCAATTGCCTCATGTATACCTGCATGCCTTTTTTATATCTTAGAGTAAGGCCGGGTTCACACTGGTACAACACTACTGTTGTACAAATGTCATCCTATTTTGCCCTGCGACATCGGTCCTACTTCCATCCGACTTGAATGAACAGGATAAGATTTTGCTCCGACTTTGAGATAGTCCGACTTGTCCTTTGACCAATCAACACAATCCCAGTGTGACAAATTCCTTTTCCTGCTGCTGTAATGTCGGATTTCACAAGTTAAATGGCTAGGACGAGGATCTGACTTTGATCCGACTTCAATGATATTGAATGGGCTGAATATGGACCAAAGTCGGAACCAAAGTAGTATGGGAACTTTTTCTAAAGTCGGACCAATTTGTATCGGACCAGTTAAGACGGCTCTCATAGGGAACCATTGATTTGTACACATCATGCGTCATGTGCTCCCAGAGTCGCTCCGGAGCGTATGTTGCACCAGTGTGAACCCAGCCTAAACCAAAGAAAGTGTACAAAGAGATACATTATTTCCTCTTCCACAAAGATATTCTAAAATGGCCAGGACAGATTTTTTGGAACTCCTAGAAAAGAATGCTGTTTGGTGCACACAAAGATACCAAACTGAGCATGGACCAGCAAAGGAAATAGCTGTCTAAGGAAATCAGAGGAAAAACTGATGACCGGAATGGCAAAGGTAAAGATAAGACCGTCTCCAGACAGCTTTATGTTCCTGTGACTACAGCTGAAAATATTTTTAAGTAGTTTAAGGTCCATGGGAGTGTAGCCAATCACCCCAGACATACCCACAATTGGAAAAATCGACCCCAGGTTGAACAGGAGAATACTGCGAATGATGAACAGAGTCAAGAAAAACTCAAGGAGATACATGCTGAAATCCCAGGTCAATGTACATCAGTATCTAATCACACCATTTGTCATTTTTAAATGACAGTGGGCTAGGACTCCAGTGCAAAAAGACCTTGGAGGACTCCACTGCTAAAAAGTGTATAATATATATATATATATATATATATATATATATATATATATATATATATATATATATATATATATATATATATATATATATATATATATATATATCTCTATCAAACTAGAATTGGCTAAAATGCATATCAACAAGCCACAATGCTTCTGGGGGAATATCCTTTGGACAGCTGAAACAAAACTGGAGCTTTTTTGCAACTCACATCAGCTTTTTGTTCACAGACAAAAATATAATCTTTCAAAGAAAAGAACACTGTACCTACTTTGAAACATGGAGGTGGCTTGATTAGGTTTTGGGGTTGCTTTGCTGCATCTGACGCAGGGTGCCTTGATGCTGTACAGAGCACAATGAAAGCTCAGGACTAAGGAATTCTGGACCAAATCATAATACATCCCAGAAAGTCTGTGGCTATGCTACGGTGCATGCACCACGGGATCAGGGAGACCGGCTGTCTCTTCCAGGTTTTTGAAGCTGGCCTCCTGATAATTTGGCGCATGAGCATGCTTGGGAGCCAGCTGCAAAAAAACTGGTAGAGGCAACAGTGCTCTTGATGCATTCAGAGAAGATGACCCTGGCGTGGGTCTGAGTGTGCAGTGGCAAAACCCTACAAAACACCAAGGTGAGGGGTAGGAGCGACTTTCATCTTTTAATGCACACAATCCCCTCAGTGGAAATACTGAACTAGGAAGAAGTTTTTTTTTTTTGGCTCACAAGGTGAGCTGAACAGAAATACAAATTCTCTGGTAGGCAAAATGGTAAAGATAATAAAAAAAAACTATATAGTAAAAAAGTATGATTTTACCTAGATTTTCACTAAAAGCAAGAGAAAAAAAATTCTTCGACACATAGTACACTTTTATGTATAACACAAGTATATGTAAACCCAGGGCTTTCAGCAGGAACGCAATTCTGGCACCTCCAGCAATGTATGCAGGAGTGTGCTATGGTCATGATCTAAGTCATGATTATTTGTCAATCAAGTTACTTGATAATTTGTACCCAGTTTTGTTAGTACTTGAAAATTAAGAAATCTGACCCTGCGGACTGTTCTTCTTTTTCTTTCCCTAGTTTCTCCTTTTCCCATCTCTCCTTTCTTTTCTACTCACTCTCTTTATGATTTTGAAGCTCTTTCTAACTATAAGTTATAACTCCTCTTATAACCCATACCATTTGTATGTAATATTAATATCATAGAAATTTATAATTCAATTTATAATTTACACTGTTTGATTATACAATTCTGGGCTTCATTCCCTTTGTTGTATAATATGTACTCCATCTAATGTCAAATACCTTATTGTATGTACAATAAAATCTTTTGACAAGGAAAATTAAGAAAATTAATTAATTTACACTGTTTGATTATACAATTCTGAGCTTCATTCCCTTTGTTGTATAATATGTACTCCATCTAATGTCAAATACCTTATTGTATGTACAATAAAATCTTTTGACAAGGAAAATTAAGAAATCAATGATTAAAAAATAAATACTTTGTTTTTTGGTTTCTTTTAGAAAACGAGTGCGTTTGAAAACTAAATATAATTCACCTAAAGTTTGCATCTACTTTAATGAGCGTAATGAAGAAAATAATGTATGTAATACAGCCATGGCCCACAGCTTTGAGAATAACACAAATATACATTTTCACAAAGTCTGCTGTCTCAGTTTTTATGATGGCAATTTGCATATACTACAGAATGTTATGAAGAGTGATTAGATGTATGAAAATTAACTTAATCCCCCCCCAAAAACAATTTCCTCTACATTTCAGTCTTGCCACAAAAAGACCAGCTGACATGTCAGTAATTCTTTCATTAACACAGGTGTCAGTGTTGAGGAGAAGGCTGGAAATGACTCTAATGCTGCTTGAGTTAGAATAACAGACTGGAAGCTTGGGGGGTGCTTGAAATCACTATTCTTCTTTTAACCATGGTTACCTGCAAGGAAATATGCGCAGTCATCATTTCTTGGGACAAAAAGGGATTCACAGGCAAAGATATTGCTGCTGAGATTGCATCGAAATCAACCATTTATCGGATCATGAAGAACTTCAAGGAGAGAGGTTCAATTGTTGTGAAGGAGGCTTCAGGGATCCCATGAAAGTCCAGTAAACACCAGGACTATCTCCTTACAGCTGATTCAGCTGCAGGATCGGGGCACCACCAGTGCAGAACTTGCTCAGGAATGGCAACAGGCAGATGTGAGTGTAATCTGTAAGGCCCCTTTCACACTGGGGCGGTAGGGGGCGTCGGCGGTAAAAAGGGTTAAAACCCCTCATATAGCGCGGCTATAGCCGCGGTACAGCCGCGCTGTCCCATTGATTTCAATGGGCAGGAGCGGTGAAATACACCGCTCCTTCACCGCTCCAAAGAAGCGGCAGACAGGAGATGTTTTCTTCTCCTGCCAGCGCACCGCTTCAGTGTGAAAGCCCTCAGCGAACAGCGAACAGCGAAGACTGTTTAGGGGCGATTTGCAGGCGTTATTTTTAGCGCAATAACGCCTGCAAACCGCCCCAGTGTGAAAGGGGTCTAAGCACAGTGAGAAGACTTTTGGAGGATGGTCTGGTGTCAAGAAGGGCAGCAAAGAAGCCACTTCTCTCCAGGAAAAACACCAGGGACAGACTGATATTCTGCAAAAGGTACAGGGATTGGACTGCTGAGGACTGGAGTAAAGTAATTTTCTCTGATGAATCCCCTTTTCAATCGTTTGGGGCATCCAGGAAAAAAACCTTGTAAGGAGAAGAAAAGGTGAGCGCTACCATCAGACAAACAAACCGCCCCCCCCCCCCCCACTCGCAATACCATGACCGCCCACCATGGTGATTAGTGGCCTTACCTTCAGTGGCTCATCACTCCAGCTTGCTGTGGGAAGTGGTGGGCCATTTCTTCTCCTCCCGGCCGAACAGGAAGTGGGTCCCGAGACCCGATTGGCAGGAAGTCCTAAGACTCCCGGCCAATGGGGTCTTAGGATCCGCTTCCTGATTGGCCAGGAGGAAAAGCAGGAAGACATTAGGCTTTAATCACGTACGTTAAAAAAAAAAATCCCATTGAAATCCTAGCATTTGGTGCATGGATTAGGGGGGCGGCACCCCTGCGCCTCTAATAGAGCGGCCGCGACTGGTCAACACTGCAACTATTGACTCTTTACATAAACTTATGTAGCCAGATCCCAGGCCCCCTTTGGTCGAATGAGAACCTCCAGAGTTAGGCATAGCTGACATTCTTTTATGTAGAGTGGGTTACGAGGCATGGTGGGTGTGATGCAAGATAGAGTCATGTGCGCCAGACACTTCTTGAATGCAAAGAGATTTATTGTCTAATAAACAGAACTGTGAGAGAGAGGGTTTAGGGCCAGGACACCCTTAAGTGGTTGCAATGTTAATTGACAGACTACAAGATTTCTATAGGTAGACAGCCATGCAGGGAAAGGCACCCAGCCGAACACCACATCTGCATGTGTAGACACGCTGTCTCCTATGGCAACAATCTTGAACAGTTCCCAACAAAGGTTACAATGGACTCTCACTTCCCCTACAATCTCCTATTGTAGGTCTTCACTCAACTGAGCTCCCAGCCTCTCTCACTAGACTTGCTGATCCACTGCCCCTGGATCCCTTGAGCTCTTCCAAACCTCTTGCTCAGTATCTTCCTCAAGCGTCCACTTCCCTGCTGGGTCCCTAGTTTGGCATCCAAGATACTTCTCAAGCATCACCCCACTGGCCTGCTCGGTCCCTAGCTTGACACACAAGGCTGCTCTGCAAGGGCCACCTCCGCTGGGTCCCTGGCTTGACACCTGCTGAAGTTTCCCAATTCTTCACCATCCCCGGTTGGATAGAATACTGCTCCGATACTTGTTTCAGCTACACACAGCGGTCCCTGTTAACAAGGTGGATGGTCCCTTAGTGGCGACAGCTTCCCCAATACCTCCGACCATGACAGGTTCTCTGACCGGCAGAACCGTCACTTCTGGTTGGACTGCAAGCTGCAATCCCAACCCTATGCTGCTCTCTTGCTTCTGGATAGGCCCTAAGACAGCCTAGCAGCAAGATGTCCCTGCGATAGGCCTCAGGTTCTAATCTAGCAGCCCAGGGCAGCACAACAAATGTCCACCCAGACAGCCGTCCAAGTGGCACAGAACCCTCGATCACCTGACCTCACCCAAATAAAAAGGCTCTCTCAGCAGGCCAAGGGACCCAAGAAGATCCCAGCCCATTGGTTGAGATACCCCATCTATTCCTAATCTGTCTTTGCAATGCCCCTGTCTTATCTAATGCCACCAAATACCCGGCCATCTAGTGACAGAAGAGAGAACTGCAGCAATTCCACAATTAGGGTGGAATCAATTGATCCCCTATCAATTAGCCAAGGCAAATATACCTGGCAGGTAAATGTACTAGCAACCCTGCCTAAACATCAGGATGCTACACTTAATGTAATTGTCAAGAAAAGCCTTTGACACTTATGAAATGCCTGTAATTATACTTCAGTATACCATATAGTAACATCTGACAAAAAGATCTGAAAACACTAAAGCAGCAGACTTTGTGTAAATTAATATTTGTGTCATTCTCAAACTTTTGGCCAGGGCTGTATTTATTTTGCACTGGAATACAAACTCTGTGATTTAAACAGCCTGCATAGACAACTCATTTTTGACAGCAGTACAAAAATCTGCTTAAGAATGCATACCTATGCAGATGTGAACAGGCCCTAAAACTTAACATGTTTGTAATTTTAACTTTAAACATGCCTTTATTTAAAATGCTCTAATGAGCCTGTGGTGTTGTACACCGTTCCTAATGAAGGTAATGGGAACACGACTCCTTAGAGCTTTCACTGTTACTGAACAAAGGAGCCGTGGCTGATTTACAGTTACCCTACCATCATGCAGCTACATAATCGCTCTGCGTTCCGCAAGGCGTTTATTTTAAAATAAAGGAGCCTCTTTTGGCTCATTTGAAGTGATGGAAGGGATACAGCCAGGGTTGCACGCATAGAAAACACAAGCATTTTGAAGCCATTTGGTAAGACGCCATTGTCAATTCTGAAACCTCTTCTGCTGAGTTCACTGAAATTGACGAGAACTGGGAGAGTTGCCAAGCAGACAAATTCCAATATTAGGAATTCCGAGAGGCAAACTAAACATTTGAGATATGCAATAGGGAAAAAAATCTGCCTTTTAACTCAAACAAGTGCATCATGGCTGGGTCAGAGCTCGGTGTGTGATTGTGCTTGCAGAGCTGCAAACAAACCTATAGGGCAAATATTTGACCTCCTCAAATGTCAATAGGCATCTGTGAGTCTACAAAGACACTGCAGTCAAAGAAAGAGCAATCTTTTTCAACAGTTAAGTTTGCTTGGTAATTAGAGAATTACAACAATGTAAAAATCAGCCAAAAGGCACAAAGCAGAACAAAAGTCAACAAAAAAAATATTTATTAGTTATATTGAAGGTGAAGTTGAAAAAAGACACAAGTCCATCAAGTCCAACTTATGTGTGTGATTATATGTCAGTATTACATTGTATATCCCTGTATGTTGTGGTCGTTCAGGTGCTTATCTAATAGTTTTTTTGAAATATTGATGCTCCCCGCTGAGACCACCGCCTGTGGAAGGGAATTCCACATCCTTGCCATTCTTACAGTAAAGAACCCTCTACGTAGTTTAAGGTTAAACCTCTTTTCTTCTAATTTTTATGAGTGGCCCTTCCTCTAAAACGTTGTATCCCTATTGTGGGGTCACCAGTACGGTATTTGTAAATTGAAATCATATCCCCTCTCAAGCGTCTCTTCTCCAGAGAGAATAAGTTCAGTGTTCGCAACCTTTCCTTATAACTAATATCCTCCAGACCCTTTATTAGCTTTGTTGTCCTTCTTTGTACTCACTCCATTTCCAGTACATCCGTCCCGAGGACTGGTGCCCAGAACTGGACAGCATTCTCTGGGTGTGGTCTCTTGTAGAGTGGGAGACTTCGCTTTTTATCTCTGGAGTTAATCCCTTTTTAATGCATGCCAATATTCTGTTTGCTTTGTTAGCAGCAGCTTGGCTTTGCATGCCATTGCTGAGCCTATCATCTACTAGAACCTCCAGGTCCTTTTCCATCCTAGATTCCCCCAGAGGTTCTCCCCCCAGTGTATAAATTGCATTCATATTTTTGCCATCAAACCTCATTTGCCATGTAGTTGCCCACCCCATTAATTTGTTCAGATCTTTTTGCAAGGTTTCCACATCCTGCAGAGAAGTTATTGCCCTGCTTAGCTTACTGTCATCCATGAATACAGAGTTTGAACTGTTTACCCCATCCTCCAGGTCATTTATGAACAAATTAATTAGGATTGGCCCCAGCACTGAACCCTGGGGGACCCACTACCCACCCCTGACCATTCCAAGTACTCCCCGTTTATCACCACCCTCTGAACTCACCCTTGTAGCCAGTTTTCAATCCATGTACTCACCCTATGGTCCATGCCAACTGACCTTATTTTGTACAGTAATCGTTTATGGGGAACTGTGTCAAATGCTTTTGCAAAATCCAGATACACCACGTCTAAGAGCCTTCCTTTATCTCGAGGGCAACTCACCTCCTCATAGAAGGTTAATAGATTGGTTTGGCAAGAACGATTTTTCATGAATCCATGCTGATTACTGCTAATGATACCGTTCTCGTTACTAAAATCTTGTATATAGTCCCTTATCATCCCCTCCAAGAGCTTGCATACTATTGATGTTAGGCTAAATTGTCTGTAATTCTCAGAGATGTATTTTGGCCCTTTTTAATTATTGGTGCTACATTGGCTTTTCTCCAATCAGCTGGTACAATTCCAGTCAGTAGACTGTGAGTAACAATTAGGAACAATGGTCTGGCAACTACTTGAGTTCCCCAAGTACCCTCGGTTGCAAGCCATCTGGTCCGGTGATTTATTAATGTTAAGTTTCCCAAGTCTAATTTTAATTCTGTCCTCTGTTAACCATGGAGGTGCTTCCTGTGATGTGTCATGAGGCTAAACACTGTAGTTTTAGTTACTGAAGCCCCCCGATTTCCTTGTGAAGTCTGAGAAGAATAAATTCAATACCTTCACCATCTCCCCATCCTTTGTAAACAGATGTCCTTCCTCATTCTTTATGGGGCTAATATGGTCTGTCCTCCCTTTTTTAATGTTTACATACTTAAAGAATTTCTTGGGGGTTTTTTTGCTCTCCTCCGCTATGTGTCTTTCGTGTTCCATCTTAGCCACCCTAATTGCACCCCTACATTTCCTGTTGCATTCTTTAGAAAGTCTAAATGCTGATGATGATCCCTCAACCTTGTATTTTTTGAAGACCTTCTCCTTTGCTTTTATATGCATTTTTACATTGGAGTTAAGCCATCCAGGACTTCTGTTCGCTCATTTAAATTTATTACCCAGTGGGATGCATTGGCTAATGCCCTTATTTAAGATGCTCTTAAAGCAAACCCATCTCTCCTCCGTGTTCTTTGTTGCTAAGATTTTATCCCAATGTATGCCTTGTAGCAAGGTTCGTAGTTTAGGGAAGTTGGCTCTTTTGAAATTCAGTGTCTTTGTATTTCCCTTATGTTTCCTATTTGTGTGATTTATACTGAAGACAACTGACCTGTGATCGCCGTTTCCTGAATTGCCCTGTATTTCCACATCTGTGATCAGATCTGTATTGTCGGTAATCAGTAGTTCCAGTAACGCTTTATTTCTAGTTGGTGCGTCTACCATCTGACCCATGATATTGTCCCGCAAGACATTTAGGAACTGGCGAGCCTTAGAGGAATGCGTAGTTCCCTCCACCCAGTCTATGTCCCCTATTATGATAACACCTCCCATCCTTGCTGCAAATCCAAATTGTGATAGGAGATCCGTCTCCCCCCCTCCCTCAGGTTAGGGGGACTATAGCATACTCCCAGTATTAATTTTCCCCTTAGCTTCATCCCTTTGGCGCTCTACCCATAATGCTTCCACCTCCTCCCTAGCTCCCTTAGTTATGTCATCTCTCACATTCGCTTGTACATTATTCTTGATATATATGCATACCCCTCCCCCTTTTTACCCTCTCTATCTCTGAGATAAAAGGTATACCCTTCAATGGTTGCCAGCCAATCATGAGACAGCTGTTGAACCAGGTCTCTGAAATTTCCACAAAATCCAAATCTTCCTCGTACAACAGTATCTCTAGTTCACCCATTTTGTCTGCCAGGCTCCTGGCATTGGTGAACATCTCACGTAATTTAGACAGGTCGCATACTATCCTCTTATTGGGTGTTCCGAGATTGCAACTAGGACTTGTTACTATACTTACCTTGGGTTTATGTTATGTATTAGTGAAGCTACCACTAATGCCCCCGATACTACCCTCTGGAATAGGTTCCGCGCTGACTATCTCTACCTCTGGACCCTCCCCCCCGTCGCCTAGTTTAAAAACCCCTCTAACTTTTTGGCCATCTTCACTCCCAGCAGATCTGCACCCTCCTCATTTAGGTGCAGTCCATCCCTTCTATAGCACTGGTGACCAACTGAGAAGTCGGCCCAGTCCTCCAGGAACCCAAACCGCTCCTTACTACACCAGCTCGTCAGCCACTTGTTTACTTCCCTAATCTCCCTCTGCCTTTCTGGTGTGGCTCGAGGTACCGGTACTATACCCGAGAAAACTACCTTGGAGTTCCTTTTCCTCAATTTAGATCCCAAGTCCCTAAAATCGTTCTTTAGGACACTCCATCTGCCTCTGACTTTGCCATTGGTGCCAACGTGGACCATGACAGCCAGGTCTTCCCCAGCCCTTCCCAGTAATCTGTCAACCAGATCCGTGATGTGCCGAACCCCAACGCCCAGTAGACAACATACAGTTTGGCGCTTGAGGTCTTTGTTACAGATTGCCCTCTTTGTCCTTCTAAGAATTGAGTCCCCTACCACCAGAATCTGTCTTTCCTTTCCTTTCGCTTCCCCCACACTGACTGGAGGAGTTCCAGCTAGGAGAGTCCCTCAGCTCCAGCAGTGCTGGTCCCCGACTGGTTTCACCAATGTCACTCAATGGAGTGTATTTATTGGGATGCTCCAGCCTAGAATTGGCCTCCCTGGCACTTTCCCCTCTACCCTTCCTCACTCTCACCCATCTACTCATTTTTAGTGCCTGCACCTTTGTCTCCACCCTCCTGTGTGCTGGCCCCTGCCGAGTACGTTCCCGGCTGTCCTTTAGTATAGAGGGTCTTCTCAGTGCTGACAGTCGCTTCCCTAGATTCTGAACCTGGGCTTCCAGGGGAACAATGTGTTTACATTTTGCACTGCAGTATTTGCCCTCGATCGGATGATCAAGGAACGCATACATGCCGCAAGATGTACACAGAGTTGCATCTCCACACCCGCTGGGCATCATACCTACTAATTTAATGAGGATTGGGGATTATATCCTGTTCAAATTACCTAACAACTAGCTTCCTGACACTAATACTCAACAAGACAATACACAGGTACTCAACAAGACAATACACAGGTACTCGCAGACCCATGTGCAATATACTGCATGACATATTTTAGTACCGACAACTCTTTACATACTGTACTTCTACATCAGTCCCTGCCTTCAAAGAGCTTACAATTCCAGGTCCCGATTTCACATGCATACACACATACTAGTAAACACTACAACACTACACCATCAGGTTGCTACAGTAATCTTACTTTGAATAGAACAAGGGGGTTATGCAGCAAGAGTCTCTGCCCTCTGTGATGAAAATGTGGGGGCAGTAGAAGATAAGAAGTGAACATAATCAAGGTACATAGGAAACAACTAAATGCGCATTAAAGCGGAACTTCACCCTAAAGGGGAAGTTCCCCTTTATACCTGTTCCCACTTCTGGTCGGATCGCCGTGGCAAACCACCAGAAGTTCAAACCCCACATCCCCCCCCCCCAAACCTTCTTGGTCTGGAATATGTCACAGGTAGCAGACCATTCACAAAGCACAGTGCAGCTCAAGCATTCACAGTGGGCAGGCGACTGTGAAGCCACAAGGAATCACAGCCGGCTGCCCACAGTAAACATGCTGGCCAGCATCAGGGACCCGAAGACCATCAAAGGAGCGGTTTGGGTGAGCACGGCGCTGGATAGGCGAGTGTCCTTTCAGCCCCAGTTCACATATATGCGGTGTCCTTTTAGGCCCGGTGCCACGCCTGCATTGAATTTGCACTCTATTCATGTGATCTGCCACCGTTGTCAATGTTAAAATAGTGACACCCCATAACAGGTCACAAAATACAGTGTGATTGCAAGAATCGGATCACATGTGATGTGATCCGATTCTGGTGCAGCAAAAAAAAAAAAAAAAAAAAGATGCCTGCACCTTTTTAATGTGGTGCGCTGCGAAATGAGCCCATGCAAAATGAATGGGCTAAAATTGCACTGCAAAGAATCGCATGTGATTTGAATGGGAATGCTGTGCGATTCCTATCCAAATCACATGCAGTGTCCTGCACTGCACAAGTGTAAACACAGGCTTAGTTAAAGTCAGCAGCTACAGTATTTGAAGCTGCTGATTTTTTTTTTTTTTTTAATACAGGGCGAAGAACCTGGAGAAAAATGTAACAATTAGCTGTTCATTCACTTCTCGTTCTTTTCAAAAGCCCTCAATTATTTTTTTTATTGATAGTATAATGACCCAAAGTTGAAATCAGGCTTAAAGTAGGAGTGCCTGCCTTATTAGCAGATTGTGGCAAGCAACGTACATTTTTATGGGGTTAAAAGAAGGAGAGAAGACCCAGGGTGGTCATTCACCAGGATGGAGCCAGAGATCCTCAGTGCATCATATTATAAATATATATATATATATATATATGTGTGTGTGTGTGTGTTCCAACTCTGTATTTAGCTGTTTTGTTAGAGATGCCCTTTAAAAAACACTCCAGCAGATTCAGTATTGTATGCTGTTTGCGTGCATGGAGGATGAACACATTCGATGATTGGGGTATTGTAAGTGTCTGAGTCCAGAATGCAGAGGATCAGCAAGGACTTGGCAGCCAGTCACTGGCCATATGTATGCTGTATGTCAGCTGGACTATCAGTGTACCATATTTAAAGGAGAATAAACAAAACAGAACGGCTTATACGTATTGAAACCATATGCTTTCTAGCAATCCCAGAGGATGTAAGCAATAAAGTGAGGGATCAGATGGTGATTGTGCTGTGAAATTAACTGAAAACAAGCATAGCTGGGTATGAAAAGGTTGTTTGTAGGTTGTTTTCATCATGAAAACAAAATATGCTCACCAAATATGTCCACTTAAAACACCCAAACGTGTGTTATATATATATATATATATATATATATATATACACACACACACACAAACACACACACAGTTGTGCTCATAAGTTTACCCTGGCAGAATTTATGATTTTTTGGCCATTTTTCAGAGAATATCAATGGTAACACAAAAACTTTTCTTTCACTCATGGTTAGTGTTTGGCTGAAGCCATTTATTTCCAATCAACTCTGATTACTCTTTTTAAATCATAATGACAACAGAAACTACCCATATGACCATGATCAAAAGTTTACATACCCTGGTGATTTTGGCCTGATAACATGCACACAAGTTGACACAAAGGGGTTTGAATGGCTATTAAAAGTAGCCATCCTCACCTGTGATCTGGTTGTAATTAGTGTGTGTGTGTAAAAGGTCAATGAGTTTCTAGACTCCTGACAGTCCCTTGCATCTTACATCCAGTGCTGCACTGACGCCTCTGGATTCTGAGTCATAGGGAAAGCAAAAGAATTGTCAAAGGATCTGCAGGAAAAGGTAGTTGAACTTTATAAAACAGGAAAGGGATATAAAAAAAACCCCAAGGAATTGAGAATGCCAATCAGCAGTGTAATCTCTAATCAAGAAGTGGAAAATTAGGGGTTCTGTTGAAACCAAACCACGGTCAGGTAGACCAACTAAAATTTCAGCCACAACTGCCAGGAAAATTGTTCGGGATGCAAAGAAAAACCCACAAATAACTTCAGGTGAAATACAGGACTCTCTGAAAACATGTGGTGTGGCTGTTTCAAGATGCACAATAAGGAGGCACTTGAAGAAAGATGGGCTGCATGGTCGAGTCGCCAGAAGAAAGTCATTACTACGCAAATGCCACAAAGTATCCCACTTACAATACGCCAAACAGCACAGAGACAAGCCTCAAACCTTCTGGCACAAAGTTATTTGGAGTGATGAGAACAAAACTGAGCTTTTTGGCCACAACCATAAACACTACATTTGAAGAGGAGTCAACAAGGCCTATGATGAAAGGTACACCATTCCTACTGCGAAACACTCAGGTGGATCGCTGACGATTTGGGGATGTGTGAGCTACAAAGGCACAGGAAATTTGGTCAAAATTGATGCCAAGATGAATGCAGTATGTTATCAAAAAATACTGGAGGAACATTTGCATTCATTAGCCAGGAAGCTGCGCCTAGGACGTACTTGGACATTCCAACATGGCAATGATCCAATAACACAAGGCCAAGTCAACCTGTCATTGGCTACAGCAGAATAAAGTGAAGGTTCTGGAGTGGCCATCTTAGTCTTCTGACCTCAGTATCACTGATCCACTCTGGGGAGATCTCAAACGTGCAATTCATGCAAGACAGCCCAAGAATTTACAGGAATGGGAAGCTTTGCCAACTGAGAAGATAAAGAGCCTCATCCACAAATACCACAAAAGACTTCAAGCTGTCATTGATGTTAAAGGGGGCAATACACTGTATTAAGTGCTGGGGTATGTAAACTTTTGATCAAGGTAGTTTCTGTTGTGATTGTGATTTAAAAAGAGTAAACATAGTTCATTGATAATAAATGGCTTCAGCCAAACACTAACCATGAGTGAAAGAGAGGCTTTTGTTTTGTTTTATCATTCATATTCTCTAAAAAATGGCCAAGAAATCATACATTTTGCAGGATATGTAAACATATATATATATTTATTATACACACACACTCTTTTAGGTGTTTTAAATGGACATATTTGGTGAGCATATTTTGTTTTCATGATGAAAACCTACAAACAACCTTTTCATACCCAGCTATGCTTGTTTTCAGTTATTTTCACAGCACAATCACCATCTGATCCCTCACTTTATTGCTTATATTACACACACACACATATATATCACAAAAGTGAGTACAACCCTCATAATTTTGTAAATATTTTATTATATCTTTTCATGTGACAAAAGTGAAGAAATGACACTTTGCTACAATGTAAAGTAGTGAGTGTACAGCTTGTATAACAGTGTAAATTTTCTGTCTCCTCAAAATAACTCAACACACAGCCATTAATGTCTAAACCACTGGCAACAAAAGTGAGTACACCTCCAAGTGAAAATGTCCAAATTGGACCCAAAGTGTCAATATTTTGTGTGGCCACCATTATTTTCCAGCACTGCCTTAACCCTTTTGGGCATGGAATTCACCAGAGCTTCGCAGGCTGCCACTGGAGTCCTCTTCCACTCCTCCATGAGGACATCACGGAGCTGGTGGATGTTAGAGACCTTGCACTCCTCCACCTTTCGTTTGAGGATGCCCCACAGATGCTCAATAGGGTTTAGGTCTGGAGACATGCTTGGCTAGTCCATCACCTTTACCCTCAGCTTTTTTATCAAGGCAGTGGTCGTCTTGGAGGTGTGTTTGGGGTCCTTATGTCGGAGGGGATCATGCTCTGCTTCAGTATGTCACAGTACATATTGGCATTTATGGTTCCCTCAATGAACTGTAGCTCTCCAGTGCCGGCAGCACTCATGCAGCCCCAGACCATGACACTCCCACCATCATGCTTGACTGTAGGCAAGACACACTTGCCTTTGTACTCCTCACCTGGTTGCCACCACACACGCTTGTCACCATCTGAACCAAATAAGTTTATCTTGGTCTCATCACACCACAGGACATGGTTCCATTAATCCGTGTCCTTAGTCTGCTTGTCTTCAGCAAACTGTTTGCAGGCTTTCTTGTGCATCATCTTTAGAAGAGGCTACCTTCATGGATGACAGCCATGCTGACCAATTTGATGCAGTGTGTGGCGTATGGTCTGAGCACTGACAGGCTGACCCTCCACCCCTTCAACCTCTGCAGCAATGCTGGCAGCACTCGTATGTCTATTTCCCAAAGACAACCTCTGGATATGAAGCTGAGCACGTGCACTCAACTTCTTTGGTCGACAAAAGCGAGGCCTGTTCTGAGTGGAACCTGTCCTGTTAAACTGCTGTATGATCTTGGCCACAATGCTACAGCTCAGTTTCAGGGTCTTGGCAATCTTCTTATAGCCTAGACCATCTTTATGTAGAGCAGCAATTTTTTTTTCAGATCCTCAGAGTTCTTTGTCATGAGGTGCCATGTTGAACTTCCAGTGACCAGTATGAGAGAGTGAGAGCGATAACACCAAATTTAACACACCTGCTCCCCATTCACACCTGAGACCTTGTAACACTAATGAGTCACATGACACCGGGGAGGGAAAATGGCTAATTGGGCCCAATTCTGACATTTTCACTTAGGGGTGTACTCACTTTTGTTGCCAGCGATTTAGACATTAATGGCTGTGTGTTGAGTTATTTTGAGGGAACAGCAAATTTACACTGTTATACAAGCTGTACACTCACTACTTTACATTGTAGCAAAGTGTCATTTCTTCAGTGTTGTCACATGAAAAGATAGAATAAAATATTTACAAAAATGTGAGGGGTGTACTCACTTTTGTGAGATACTGTGTATAATATATATATATATATATATATATATATATATATATATATATATCATTTTTTTTTTTTATCACATTTGTGTTTAGATTTTTTTAAAAATGTTTTAGAACATTTTTCAGGTTTTTATTGATGTGCGCTTTGGAAATTCACCCTATTTGTCCTGGTAACTAAGGGCTTGCTCACACTAGCTTGAATCTTAACACATGACGTTTTACCTTGCAGGCCAGTGTCTGTGTGAGGTCCAGCATGGGGAAGTGCAATGTACTTTTTAATGCATTGCACCATTTACTGTAAATATTTTTTTGTTCTCCTTTTTTGAAGTGCCACATTGGGGTTGACTTAACTAAACAGTGCAAAATCTGGTACAGCTGTGCATGGTATCTTCCTGAAAGTGGAACCAGAAGTTCAAACCCCCCCCCCCTTCCTCTGCAGCATTCTGGGACGCTCCACAGGTCCCAGAAGACTGCGGCCCATTCACAAAGTGCAACGCACTTTCGCACATGCGCAGTAGGAAACCGGCTGTGAAGCACAGCGTGGTCAGTTTTCTGGCTCTGCTGGAACCTGCTCTGCTGCAATGATCAGTGGTGAGACAACCCGTCTGCACAGCCATTCACTGGGAAGATCTCCTCCCCCACCTCTTATGCAGCTAAGAACAGAGGATATGTGATCAGTTATAAAAAAAGGGAGCAAAAAATATAATGTTTTTTCTAGCTATACACAAATGTTTTGCCTTTCATTTTTATTTTACCTGAATGGGTTGTTTTACAAGGTGAGGATTTACATATACTTTACATGTCGTGTTTTTCTGTATAATTCATACAAATGAGAGCATCTTATTTGCACATTACATATGCCGGCTCTGCATCACGCTTTGAACATAGTGAACTGCAAACTTCACACACAGTGCAAATTTATAGTTCTGTTCTGACCTGACTAAAAGCAATACGCTGTGCTTATCCCCACAGTCATACACCAAGGATGCCATCACATTTTCTCATATACAGGTGACCACTAGAGGGAGCATTTACTCATCTGTGCAAAATTACAATAGTGAACATCCAGTATGTAAGGACAAAGAATTAAAATGTGACATTACTTCCTCAAGGCTACAATAACTCCTGAGGATACATATTTTCTGAAGGTCATTTCCTTTTATAGAACCACTCAAGTCTAATGAAGTAGAAGTCAACAGCTCCTCAGCTTAGAAGATCATGAAATACAACCAAATACATTATTTCAATGTAATGAAGAAAAAATGTATGTCGTTTCAGGGACCTGACAGTCAGAAAAATCCTGCCTTTGCCCCCCCCGTCCTCCACTACATATTGAATCACCCGATGCACTGCTTTTTTTTTTTTTTTTTTTTTTTTTTAACTTTCCTTCCCAAGATTCACTATATATGACATGTTAATGGGGGGACACTAGGGTCCTTGTTCTCTGAATTCTTCTACATACTGCATTTCTGAGTGTTAGAATCAGGGACGCTTGCAAACAGTACATTCATTTTTCACAGAAAAGGTTGTTTTCCCAAAATTATATAAAACTATGTGATGTGGTCTGTTGGGGTGCTTAGAGGTATTCTTCTACAATTATAATTTCAAAAAAAAAAAAAATACACAAAGCAGTTCTTTAAAAAAAAAAAAAAATGTTGTGCTTCAATTATAAATGAGAATGACACCATAGGGAAGATTTACTAAAACTAGAGCACTCAGAATCTGGTGAGGCGGTGCATAGTAACCAATCAGCTTCTAACTCGTTCAATTAAACTTTGACAACACAACTTAGAAGCTGATTGGTTATTATGCACAGCTGCACCAGATTCTGTGTGCATCAATTTTAGTAAATCTCCCCCTACATTACTGCAACTATAAAATAAGCCAACTGTATAAGGCTACATACCCATCAGAACCTGGTCTTGAAGGCGTACTGTCCGATGACACAGAGGAGACGGACACAACTGATAAAGGTCTGGATGATGATGGCATAGTAAAAGATCTAACCATAGATCTGGGTCTATTCCCCCTCCTCTCATCATGGCTGCATAACTGAAAAAAAAAAAAAGACAAATTAATGAGCCAATCTGAGTTTCCCTAATTGAATCAAAGTGCACGTCTACTGATAACATGGCTCCTATTAAAGTGATATTAAACACTCAGGTTTTTTTAATCACATTCATCAGCTGATTTAATCACTTACTGAGTATGCAGTTTCTTTCTTTTTTTTTTTTTTTTTTTTATCCTGGCCTGTGTTCCAGTTTAAAGCGGGGTTCCACCCAAATTTTGAACATTATCTCTATGCATTCTCTTCCTTGCCTAGATGCTGACATGCTGTGTAAAAAAATTTAAATCGCCGTAATTACCTTTTTTTTTCTAATCTTCTTAGCACTTCCTGGTTTTCCTCCCATGGGAGTAGGCGTGTTTCTAGCCTCTCCCAGACCTCCCACAGTCCCCTGGGAGCTAGTCTCAGGCTTCCCAGCATGCATTGTGCAACAGCGTCATCACAACATCTCGGTGAATGCTGGGAACACAGCATTCACCGCATCCAGGAAATACATGCTTGTGGGCTTCAAATGCCCACAATGAAGATGGAAACCGCCTTCAGTGAATTTTATAAGTTATTCTTTACAACGAAATCGGACACAGGCGGACTTATTACACAGAAAATGTGAGTAGATAATCATGAGAAGAAAAGTTTGTGAATGAACTCCAAAAAAAAAAAAAACGATAGATAGGTGGACCCCCGCTTTAAGTTGGTGCCATGAGTGCTGCCCCAGGGTTCCTGTGTCAGGGTGGCTCCTTTCTCTTGTAGAGACACCCTTGCATGCACGGACTAGAGTCCTGTCTTCCTACACTGTGTGCATCAATTGCCATAGCCTAGGATGGCAAGTGACTCCCCTGCTTTTCCCTCCTCCAAGCTAACAGAGGGCTTCAGACTGCACTGTCCACTATTCACTCTTTCCTGTGAAGACCAGACATTCTTGAAACATTTTTGCAGTGTGGCAGGGCCCATTGTGCTGTTGAAAGAGTCCCTGCCATCGGGAAATACCCGTTTACATGAAGGGGTGTACTTGATCAGCAGCAATGTATAGGTGGACGGTACGTGTTAAGTAACAGTCACATGATGAATGGCAGGATCCCATGTTTCCCATCAAAACATTTCCCAAAGCACCACACTGCCTCAGCTGGTTCCCATACTGCACCCTGGTGCCATCTCTTCCCCAGGTAAGCAACACACACACACTCTCCCATCCACATGATGTAAAATAAAACGTGGTTCATCAGACCAGGCCACCTTCTTCTATTGCTCCGTGGTCCAGGTCTGATAATCACATGTCCATTGTAGGTACTTTTGGCTGTGGACACGGGTCAGCATGCAGGGCTGGTGCTACCACTAGGCAAACTAGGCAGCTGCCTAGGGTGCACTGCTGCCTAGGGCACCCAGCCACTGGTGTTCCTACTCTCTTCTTTCTGCAGCAAGCAACTAAGTCTCAGCATCAATAGGCAGTCCGTTCGCACATAGTGTCAGAGGCGCAGTGGCAACAGAGGACTGTGTCTGTGTCCCGACTCCCGAATGAATGGAAGCAAGGAAATATGCATTGATGGGCGCAGGTAGGCTGCATTGATGGGCGCAGGTAGGGCTGCATTGATGGGCGCAGGTAGGGCTGCATTGATGGGCGCAGGTAGGGCTGCATTGATGGGCGCAGGTAGGGCTGCATTGATGGGCGCAGGTAGGGCTGCATTGATGGGCGCAGGTAGGGCTGCATTGATGGGCGCAGGTAGGGCTGCATTGATGGGCGCAGGTAGGCTGCATTGATGGGCGCAGGTAGGCTGCATTGATGGGCGCAGGTAGGCTGCATTGATGGGCGCAGGTAGGCTGCATTGATGGGCGCAGGTAGGCTGCATTGATGGGCGCAGGTAGGCTGCATTGATGGGCGCTGGTGAGGCTGCATTTGATGGGCGCTGGTGAGGCTGCATTTGATGGGCGCTGGTGAGGCTGCATTTGATGGGCGCTGGTGAGGCTGCATTTGATGGGCGCTGGTGAGGCTGCATTTGATGGGCGCTGGTGAGGCTGCATTTGATGGGCGCTGGTGAGGCTGCATTTGATGGGCGCTGGTGAGGCTGCATTTGATGGGCGCTGGTGAGGCTGCATTTGATGGGCGCTGGTGAGGCTGCATTTGATGGGCGCTGGTGAGGCTGCATTTGATGGGCGCTGGTGAGGCTGCATTTGATGGGCGCTGGTGAGGCTGCATTTGATGGGCGCTGGTGAGGCTGCATTTGATGGGCGCTGGTGAGGCTGCATTTGATGGGCGCTGGTGAGGCTGCATTTGATGGGCGCTGGTGAGGCTGCATTTGATGGGCGCTGGTGAGGCTGCATTTGATGGGCGCTGGTGAGGCTGCATTTGATGGGCGCTGGTGAGGCTGCATTTGATGGGCGCTGGTGAGGCTGCATTTGATGGGTGCTTCAAAAAAAGTTGGGGTATACATGAGCAGGGCAAAGAGGGTGGAGTCAGGGGTGGAGACAAGGGGAGCGGCAAATTGAGGTTTCGCCTAGAGTGTCAAAAATCCTTGCACCAACCCCATCAGCATGAGCAACCTGACTGGTCTGTGGCTATACAGCTCCATACACAACATACTGCGATGCCCATTTTTTCTACTTTTAACGCATCAAGCTCATGGATAACATGTTCACTTTCTGCCTAATATATCCGACCCACTTTCAGATGCCAATGTAATGAGATAATGGTGTTGACTTTACCTGTCAGTGGTCATAATGTTATAACTGATCGGTGCATAGAAAGGTAAATACAAGATGCTTTGTTTTCATTTAGTAGAGAAGGGAGAGTTAGAACCCTGTCAGCTTTTTATTGATGCTTGTGTCTCTGTTGAAGACTTTTCTCACTTCCTGTCTGAGTAAACAGATACCAGCATGAAAGCAATGGGAAATCCCCCCCCCCCCTACTGGAATCCGGGATAGCAGTAAAAACTGACCAGGGGTTCTAATACTACACTACAAAAAATGATACTGGCTGAATTTGCGCTTTAATTTATATAATCTAATTTCACTCACGTGATATCACACATTTCCATTACAAATGTTTCTAGGGTTGTGATATCACCACTTGCTACAGTGCCTTGCAAAAGTATTCACCCCCTTGGCTTTTTACCTATTTTGTTACATTACAGCCTTTAGTTCAATGTTTTTTTAAACTGAATTATATGTGATGGATCAGAACACAATAGTCTAAGTTGGTTAAGTAAAATTAGAAAAATATATACAGAAAACTATTTTTCAGAAATAAAAAACTGATAATTGGCAAGTGCGCATGTATTCACCCCGTTTGCTATGAAGCCCAAAAAAAGCTCTGGTACAACCAATTACCTTCAGAAGTCACATAATTAGTGAAATGATGTCCACCTGTGTGCAATCTAAGTGTCACATGATCTGTCATTACATTTACACACTTTTTTGAAGGCCCCAGAGGCTGCAACACCTAAGCAAGAGGCACCACTAACCAAACACTGCCATGAAAACCAAGGAACTCTCCAAACAAGTAAGGGACAATGTTGTTGAGAAGTACAAGTCAGGGTTAGGTTAAAAAAAATATCCGAATCTTTGATGATCCCTAGGAGCACCATCAAATCTATCATAACCAAATGGAAAGAACATGGCACAACAGCAAACCTGCCAAGAGACGGCCGCACACCAAAACTCACGGACCGGGCAAGGAGGGCATTAATCAGAGAGGCAGCAAAGAGACCTAAGGTAACCCTGGAGGAGCTGCAGAGTTCCACAGCAGAGACTGGAGTATCTGTACATAGGACAACAATAAGCCGTACGCTCCATAGAGTTGGGCTTTATGGCAGAGTGGCCAGAAGAAAGCCATTAATTTCAGCAAAAAACAAAATGGCAAGTTTTGAGTTTGCGAAAAGGCATGTGGGAGACTCCCAAAATGTATGGAGGAAGGTGCTCTGGTCTGATGAGACTAAAAGTTAACTTTTTGGCCAAAGAAAACGCTATGTCTGGTGCAAACCTAACACATCACATCACCCAAAGAACACCATGATGTTTTTCAGCAGTCAGGACTGGGAAACTGGTCAGAGTTGAGGGAAAGTTGGATGGTGCTAAATACAGGGATATTCTTGAGCGAAACCTGTACCACTCTGTGTGTGATTTGAGCCTAGGATGGAGGTTCACCTTCCAGCAGGACAATGACCCCAAACACACTGCTAAAGCAACACTTGAGTGGTTTAAGGGGATACATGTAAATGTGTTGGAATGGCCTAATCAAAGCCCAGACCTCAATCCAATAGAAAATCTGTGGTCAGACTTAAAGATTGCTGTTCACAAGCGCAAACCATCCAACTTGAAGGAGCTGGAGCAGTTTTGCAAGGAGGAATGGGCAAAAAATCCCAGTGGTAAGGTGTGGCAAGCTCATAGAGACTTATCCAAAGCGACTTGGAGCTGTGATAGTCGCAAAAGGTGGCTCTACAAAGTATTGACTTTAGGGGGGTGAATAGTTATGCACATTGACTTTTTCTGTTATTTTGTCCTATTTGTTGTTTGCGTCACAATAAAAAAAAACACATCTTCAAAGTTGTGGGCATGTTCTGTAAATTAAATGATGCAAATCCTCAAATAATCCATGTTAATTCCAGGTTGTGAGGCAACAAAACACGAAAAATGCCAAGGGGGATGAATACTTTTGCAAGACACTGTAAATAGATGTTATTCACAAGATATTTTACATATGGTAATGTCAAAAGTTTGAACACGACCAGCAGCTAACAAGAAGGAAAATACAATACAATAACCTATTTCAGAATATGATCTCAACAAGCCGTCTGTTTTGTGACGCTATGATATAAAATGAGATCTATTCAGCGGTTGAACTGTGTATGATTTCATACTGTCAACTCCTGATTAATTGATACAGCGCGAGCCGCGAGCAATAGTAACACTCCATCATCCTGGCAGGCCTTTGTGAAGTCGGGATTAGAAAAACATTATTAAGATAACATCAGACATGTGTAGGTAAGATGCTGGTGTTCTATTAATGTTTAAAATGAGACCAGGCTAGGATAACATCCAGAATCAACACTTCAAAGCCTAATTGGTGGCTGCAGAAAACCCGACAGAATGACATTTTCAAAAAGAACTATGGGGCAGCGAGAAGGTAGGATGTGGTTTAAAGTAGATGTGATGGAAAACATGTAAAAACAAAGGCGGTTACCCTGTGCCTATTTAGGAATCAGATTACGTATGAAAAGTATTAAAATTCATACTCAAAGTACTTCTGAAACCATCAACAATAATCATGTGATCAGTACCTAGAGCAATTGGCACCCAGGGCGGATCCTATATCTGGCACCCACCCCCCATGCTGGCAGGCAGCGCACCACACGTCGACATCAAGTGACATTAGGATAGTATACTGCCAGGTTAGGGTGATATAGTGAAAGGTTAGGCGATATAGAGCCAGGTTAGGGTGATATAGTGAAAGGTTAGGCGATATAGAGCCAGGTTAGGGTGATATAGTTGAAAGGTTAGGTGATATAGAGCCAAGTTAGCGTGATATATTGCCAGGTTAGGGTGATATAGTGACAGGTTAGGTCTGCATGTAGTGACAGTGTGCTCAGTCACTTACAGCATGGCAGGTGATAGAGATTCCCAGGCTGCTGTGTCCTCTCCTCCTTTTTCTTTAGCTGAGGGAAAAAAATCTATTCAAGCAGGAACCTCTCAGAGCAGGCCAAGGAGGAGATGGCTGCATGGGAGGAAAGCTTTCAGGCAGCTGACATTATTACTGAGAAATCTTATCCTTCTGCATTCACAGACTGGCAGGAGCTTGGGGAGTGGAGAGCTGAAGGGCAGCATATCTACACAACAGAGGGAGCTGTGCATAGCCCTCATCATTATTTATATTATTTTGTTGACATAGCAGCATGCAAGTATTCTATTATTTTAGTATTGTGCACAGCCCGCAGTAGTAGCGCATTTCTCCATGGCCCTGTCGAATCCCTACCCCCATCACATCTTCTCACAGCCCCCTCCTTCCCCAAGCACACTCCACCACCATCCCAGCGCATGCCTCCACTGCCACCTCACCCCCTCTAATAACAGTGCACCCCCCTTCCATCTAATAGCAGTGCATCCGTCCACTGCCAAAACATCTGCCTTATTGCACCGCATCCCCTCGCCCTCAACTCACACCCCCCCCCCCCCCGCTGCCATCTCATTCCCCCCCAATCTCAGAATTTCTCCACTGCCACCTCAACCTACCCAATTGTAGTGCGTTCCTCCACTGTCACCTCACCTCCACCAATCGCAGAGCACCCCTTTACCTTTATCATTGCAGCACATCACTCTACTGCCACCTCAATCCCCAAATTGCAGCACATCCCTCCACTGCTACCTCACCCCCTCATTTGCAGTGCGCCCCTCTGCACCACCTCATTCACAGCACCCCCTTCCACCTTTCTGATCCCCTCCATCACATATCTAATCCCCACACAATGCATTATATATATATATATATATATATACACACACACACACACACACACACACATATATATATATACCCTATACCAGTGATGGCAAACCTTGGCACCCCCAGATGTTTTGGAACTACATTTCCCATGATGCTCAATGACACTGCAGAGTGCATGGGAATCATGGGAAATGTAGTTCCAAAGCATCTGGGGTGCCAAGGTTTGCCATCACTGCACTATACTGTACATAAAACAGCCCTTAGTGAGGGTTTCCTTTAAACAGTATAGTTAGTTGACAACACTTAGAAATAATTACTAGGAACAAATGCCAAACCCAGAGAGTTTTAGGCAGCTATTCTTATAACAATGGGGCATAAGCATTTTAGGTGTTGGCTTTCAGCAAACGCTACATTAAAACACATGAAAAGATTAATAAAACAATCATACTTGTCATTACAGGACAGGCGGTAGGACAAAACAGTGACAGTTACAGGGACAAAATTTTAAAACCAAGGAAATCAGGGACAGTTGGCTGAGCGGTATATCCATATAGCGGTCACGATTAACAAGAAAAAAATCAGCTGTGCTCATTAAAACTCCCATCTGTGACTGCAGACACCAACCCAAATATTGGAGCTTGGCAAGGTGAAGCCGCCACAGCTCTTGGCTGCAGATGGCTCAGCATATACTGCCTTGTATAATCACTAAAAATAAAACAACACCTCGATAAATATACACTGCCGAGAGAAGACAGATGAGCTGGGCATGGTGTTAATGGGCCATTACTGGACCTTAAACTTCATTATGAATGCATCCAGCCTGCCCTCTTGTCAGTCTAAATAAGCTCCTCCATCAGTGCTAATAACTAGAAGAAATAAAGCGCCAGCACATCCCAACACCCTATTTACATCTTTCAGGGGATAGAAGTGGGAAATAGCAGAAACATAGAAAGCCTTTTCACTTCAGGGAAGCAATGGTATAAAATTTGGCCATTAGCAAATCAGAATAATTCCTGGTGCTCCACTTTGCTGCACTTTCCATTGTAAAGCAGAACTGATGCCCCCACCAAAAACGGCTAGCAAGTAGGAATTTTTGCACTTTAAATACACATGCAAAAGCCAGAGGACCAAGTGATGTGTCCTTCAATTAAAATAGAGAAAATAATTTTTTGTTGAGTTTAAAAAAAAAATCTTATTTTTTTATTCCACTAACTGGAAAATACAGCTGTGGTTTTAGATCGTCAACAACTGGAATGCCCCAAAAGCAGTGACACAACATGGTGAGCAAATCAGACTAACCATCTTAAATGAAAACAGTATACGTCCAGTCATCTGACCCCTGCAAAACTTAACATCCAGAAAGGCATCAGCCCTCCACAGAAAAGTGGTAGCAATGCCAGAGCACACTAAAATAATACTGTCAATGCCAACACCTTACCTATACGCCCAATTCACACAAATGCAGTGACCGGCGTTTTACTGCACTGTAAAACTCCAGTGACCAATAGGAAACAGAGAACTACTGGACAGGATCGCATTTGACTGGACAGCCGCGCAATGCATCGCGCTGCTGTACAGTGACACGAATGAAGCGTTACGTTTGTACACTTCATATAAAGTTAGTACATCACATTGGTGAATCGTGCAGCACACTTCCCCCTACCGCTGGCTCACTGCAGCTGGAATGGACAGCTGCCGAACATAAACCGCTGTGGTATAACTGTGCTGTTGCTGTCCTTTTTGACTAGGCCCTTAATTGTGCCTAAGGCAAACTGCTTTTCTACCCTGCCTTAAGAAAAGCCGGGAGACAGGCAAAGGAAAAAGAATGAGAGCATTCTCCTAGGCACTCATACGATTTAAGATGCATTTTGCATGGTATAAGACATGGCCCTTGGGAGCATGAAGTAAAATGTAAATGACAGTCAAACATGTTAAAGCCAGCAGCTGCAAAGCAGGGTGGTAAAATAGGGCCTTGTGGCAATAAGTCTTCATGACACAGTGGACGTCAAGGTGCATCCACTACCAGGTGGACCTGATCCAAGTATCATGACCTGTAGGGTCACCAGAATCATGGAATCCCTTTGACTTCTATTAGGGGGTAAGCATAAATTGAGGCGTGGTCAACCCACAAAGCCACCAATGAGTCCATCATTCTACTAAAGGGTCCTTTGCCCTTGCTACAAAGCCTGTTCACCTTTCATTTGAGACACAATGCCAGAAGATCAATATTTGACATTCCCCTTCATAGGCAGATTTGTTGGAAAACTTGCAGATGAAGGACCCACTCTCACTGATCCAGACATTTTTGGCTGAGACAGTCTGCTTTCTACCCCTAATATGCGTGGTCGGAACCAGAATATGATTCTCTGCCCAATTCAGGATGTGAAACACTTCCAATGCTGCCACTATGCTCTTGGCTCGCCTTGATTTAAATATTGCAGTATATAACGCTGCAGTATTAGTTAGTACCTTTCACAACCCCAAAGAAGCAGATATGTGGGATTTAAAAAGAAGTGACTGCACATTTTAAAACTTCTGATACCTACCAGAGTCCTAACTCCATACTGCTTCTCCACCTTCTCTTTTAGTTGCTTGAAACACACCTCCATCCTCTCGTGAAATGGCCGCAAAGCTTCGGTGACCTTTTCTCCATGAATGCGTATTCCCTCTGCCAGGAACGGGACCTTAACACAAAAAAAAAATTACCCATCCAATAATTAAAAAGCAAGTGACAGGGACAATTTTCAGATCTGGGGAAATCGTGGTTAGTCAGGAGTACGCCTTTAATTAAAAGACTAAATAGAGAAATAAGAATACAGTGCTGGATGGTTAAAAAGAAATCAGGCTCCTCTAAAGAACTGAGCAGGGACATTGTTAATTCTCCTCAAATCTGTAGGCATACCCCCAATACCCAGTATAGCCAGCCATCACAGGATAGAGCTTGGCCTTTTAGCCAGGTCATTGTTGTAACTGGATTAAATTGTATTCCTAAAGATCCTAATGGAGGATCTGCTATAGAAAACAAGTAAATGAAATCCAGTATCAGACCCCTAGTAACACACGTAGCTCAGATGAAGAGACTTCAGCCTGTTAATATCATATCATAGGTGGGGAATGATTTCACCGGTGGTGTCTGAAAGCAGTAAAGAACCTTGACCGTAGTCCACCCAAAAATAAGTATCAGTTTAGAGAAGCTGCCCAACATTTTTCTCTGCAAAGATCTGCATGTGTGTGAAACACAAGAGCACCTCAAAAATAAATATCTGGATTGGCACATTATTACACATTTCTGTAAAAGGGACACTCTACCCTGAACGGATGCTATATGCAGGTCTATGGAGCGTCAGATGTCAGCGGTTACCATGTCCGCTGACATCCAATCCGCTAAAATCAGATGTATGGCGATACGTTCGCATCCATCCTGACGGATCGGATGAGATCTGATGAAAACGGACATGCCGTTTTCGTCCGATCCCTCCATAGGAATCGGCAGCACTCTGACAGGCCCCTCCCCGCTCAGTGAGCAAAGACGGACTTGCCGGCTCAGCGAAGATCAACGGAGAGATCTCCTGCTGAGCTGGCGGACAGAGCTGAGGGGATTGTGGGAATGAGGCCTTACACCAATAAATATATTTTATATATTATAAATATATTCTGCAAGCAGTGAATGTACCTGCCTTTGATTTAGTATCAACTTCTTGCAGTCTACTTTATAGTCTGTACAGCAGAGCTTGCAGAGCGGGAGGAAGAAGAAGCAGCAGCAGTACAAAAACGCCAATCAAGTGAACTATAGTGCAAGGAAAATGCTGATAAGAGGAGAGAGCAGAGTGAAATAGAAAAGAGCTCATGAGTGTGCTGCTTCTATTTTCACTGTTCAGTCATGTGCTAGGGAGGATACCCTTAAGAGTGATGCTGAAACTGCAGGAGAGATGTGCCAGACAGACTATGCTGTGGGATAGAGCTGTGTAAATCTCAGGACCACATAGCCAGATATACCACTGCTTTGTCATATAAAACAGCTCTCATTTACTGCATGTACTTCATATGTGAGCTTAGCTGTATGCCTGGAGCTTTAAAAAATAAAATAAAAAATGAAAGAAATGTCTCAATCTACCCAACACACACAATGAGCATGCTGTCCTATGACAGATCTGATTTAAAGTGGTTCTATAGGCATGAGGTTTTTTCCCTTAATGCATTCTCTGCATGAAGGTAAAAAAAAATATCCATGATCAGCTCCCACCCCCTCCCCCCCAAATAACTTGAGTCTTATCCCAGTCCAGTGCTGCGCTCTCTCCCTCTATCTCACATGCACAAAGACAGCAGAGGGAGCCAATGGCTCCTGCTACAGTCAATCAAATCCTGTGAGTAAGCAGGGGGCAGGGTTAAGCCGCGCTGCCTGTGTCTATAGGCGCATACAGCCCGGCTTGGGAGAGAGCCCACATGAGTGCCCTGATAGCAAGGGCACTCAGAGAGAAAAGGAGGAGCAGACAGCACTGGCAGGGGACCTCAGAAGAGGAGGTTAGGGGCCACTCTGTGCAATACCATTGCACAGAGCAGGTACGTATAACATGTTTATTATTTTTATTTAAAAAAAAAAAAAATGTATACCTTTACAACCACTTTAATACTTCTCATGTTAGAGAAAAGATTTGGTTGTTCGAGGTGGAAAGAAAACTCCACCTGAACTCACAATTAAATCAGAAATGCTTGCCTTTTAAATTGACAAGGAGAAGAGGAGGGAAAATGTTCTTTGTCACAAGTGAAGTAAATAGATGACAGAAACAAGCTCAAGGAATGCAATAGGACGATACATCAGTAGAGCAGATAAATACCACTGAAATGTAGGGGGCACACTCATCAGTCTGATACTCAGAAATGGTGCACTGTCTGTGTACTGTATGTCCTTGCACAAGGTGACTGTGGGGGAATTTTACCTGCCATGCAATCAGGTCCTTTACTTTTTCAATATTCTCAAGGTCCTCTGGGTGTTCCTGCATGTATTTCTCGTTGAAGAAGGCCTAGAGAGATAGAGGTGGTCATTAAAATATGGGATTTCCTCAGTACTTCAACATAACACACAAAAAACAGAAGTGTATAAATGAAGCAATGTTCACTACATCAAAGGGTTAATTCACCCAAACGTGACAAGTAGAGTGGTTATCAGTGTCACCTGTTTAGTTCTTCTACCTCTAGACTAAAATACCTGTACCCGGGGGGTGATGGTGGTGGGGTCAGTCTCCAGAACATAAATTAGAAAAAATAAATAAGCCTCACAGGTTAGTAAAAAAAGGACCCATCTAATTAGTTTATAATTAACAGGAACCCAGGACACAGGAAATAGGGAAGGTTTTAATTTCTAATAGTCCACCTGGTTGCCTTTGACCATGTAATGTAGGAAAGCAAAGCCAGTGTAAAATCAAAACTTAATAGCACATGGAGCTGGAGAGCATTTGCGACAGGTGGAAACTGACTGACCACAGCCTCTCTACCATCTGTGCTGCCTTGATACGACCAACGACGGATTTCACCCCTACCTTTATCTCTAAGTGGGAACCCCTGCAATTTACTGATTCACAAAATTCTCCACTTTGCACAAAAGTCCTCTATTGCCTCAAAGGTCCAAGAGACCAGCTATAAGGTTCTGACTAGGTGGTGGGTACAGGGTGCCCACAACCTTGCACCATATTTTTGCACAAGCTCCAGACACTTGGTGGTGTGGGGGTCGAACGGGGCACAGTGCTACACATTTTCTGGGATTGTCCAAAAATTAGACTGTTTTGGTAAAAGGTAGCCACCTGACAAATTATGATTTAGCAGGGAACCCCACAGCATTACTGCTGCACCTCAACAAACCATCAAAAAAAATAAGGCCTCCCTTACGATCCTGCTGTTGAATGAGGCAAAGGCGTGCATCCCTTTGTGTTGGAGGTCTGTGAATCTGCCTTCAAATTCTCTTTGTTTTTCCAAAGTCGATGAACTCAGGGACATGGAAGACCTCAGGGCTACCTTATACAACCGGGAGGAGACCTTTTGTGACACATGGAGGCCGTGGCAATATTATGTCTATACTGATGCCTATTTGCAGGAGGTCTAGCAACCCGGTTGAGCTCCCAGGACCCTCTACTGTGAGGGCCCTGGCCAAGAAAATTTGCTTTTCTGGATTCTCTACATCTCCTCATGCTTCCTTTCAGTGTTGTCTAGGCATCTAGCATTTACGCCTTTCTTAAGCCTCTTTTTTTCTGCTTTTTAGAGGCATCTGATCTAGCTCCTTTTATACTTGCCCTCTATCTCACCCCCTCAGTTTTGAGATATTTCTGCAGTTACCCAGACATTGTACTTTGCCTATTAGGTAATATGCTCTCCGCTGGTTTTTCTAGTCCCCGGGGTCCCTTTTGTGACCCCAGTATTTTTTTACGATTTTCTTGTCATACATAGTTGCATTTATTTTATATATATATATACTGGATGCATTCTCCGCTGCCTCTGAGACTTCTATGTTTTTGCCGGCAATTAACCGATTTGAAGTCTGTTATAGTTGGCGTGCTTTTCATTGCTGTACAGACTCTGTTGCTTAGCCACCGATACTGATACTTTACTGTTTATATTCCCTACATGTATGTATTTTATCACTTATGAATAAACTGTAGAATTTGATGCTAGTGTTTGATCATGCGCCCTTCACCCTTTCTTCCCACACTGATACTTTACTACCTCTGTAACCTTGCACCCCGAGATTGGGCTTCTTCAGTGACTGACGTGACAGTGAATGAAGAAGGCCAATCATGGGGCGCAATGTGTCTAGGAGGGAGGAGCTGAGCCCATGACGTCACGCCACTCTGCTGCCAAGAAGTGCTCCGATACCTTCTTTTTAGTAAGTGTATGTGCTTTGTGGGGGCACAATACAACTTGTGAAGCAAAGTACAGTATGTTCATGCCTTATTATTTTACATGATCCGTGTGTGAATGTGTGAGCACATTGGAGAGACCAGGGCGGGCGGCCATCCCAAGCATAGTGAGGAGGATTAAGGAGCTTCTCTCTGTGGATTCTATGCACTGGGGAATACAGAGCATGTGTGTGTGTTTTTATTCCTATTGAGGTGAGAAGGTCTTTCACCTGGTGATGAATGTGCACTGAAGTGTGAAAAAATATTATAGACACTTGGGTGTTGTTTCTCATTACTTCACAACACTAGACTTTTTTCTATTATTTAGACTGAATTTTGCTGTTAATACACATTTATATAATTTATTATTATTGAAGAGGTTATTGATGAATTGAGATTTATTAATGGTAAATTCCTATTTTGTCATAGAGTATCTGTACTAAAGGGGTGGAATCACTATTGAGTGTTTTAGCAGGCAACACATGCTATTTGTTTATTTATTTTAAGAGTCACTTTAAGCATTTTTTGGTATTGGTTAATTATTAACTGCGCTAATTGTTTATGGTTCATTTGATTACCTCTGTTACTCTTTTATGCATCATCCTTGCATATGCTTATACTATGCAACTCTTTTTTTTTTTTGTAATTCCTTTATTTAACAAACTTAAAAAAGGAGATGTCCAGCCTCAGCTTTTTAGGCTGGGCTTATTTATTTATTTCAGGTACTTATATAGCGCCATCAATTTACGCAGCGCTTTAGATATACATTGTACATTCACATCAGTCCCTACCCTCAAGGAGCTTACAATCTAAGGTCCCTAACTCACATTCATACATACTAGGGACAATTTAGACAGGATCTAATTAACCTACCAGCAGGTCTTTGGAGTGTGAGAGGAAACCGGCTTCTCCTATGGGTCACAGAAGTGCAATTCGTTTTGCACTCCTGTGACTAGTTTTCAGCGCAGAGTGGTCTGAAATCCGCTCTCTGCTGATGTCACCAGGATAAGTCGAGGCAGCGTGTCATTCCGACTCAGGAAGTCTGGATCCGCCAGCTGCCTGGACTGATGGCAGTCTCCAATAAGCGTGGAGGAGCAGAGCAGGAGAGATACTGTCAGACAGGCAACAGCTCTCCACTCAGGGAGGTGAGAGAACCGAGCCATAGGCGGTGTTCGGTGGCTCGGTTCTCAGTGAAGAGGCAGTGGGGGACAGATGCAGCATCCACCTGGATAAGTATGAATAGCAAAAAAAAAAAAAACATACTTCTCTTTTAAGCGCAGCATAGCTTGATATTGCTAGTGACTCATTTGCGTTTGGCATTTGAAACCTGGTCTTTTCGGGTTGCTACTGTGCATGAAAACCTTCATATAGGTCCATGAGATATTCATGCAAAGCTGCTCCAGATTATGGTACTCTAATCTAAGTAAACCCCACTCAATATGTAGAAAGAGAGAGAGAGAGCGAGAGAGAAAGAATATACACACACCATGACAAAAGTAAAGAATTACCTTCTCATAATTTGCAAATCCCCCCATTACTGCTGGGTCCACAATACCATTCAGGAGTAAGGAGAGAGGATTTATGGGTAAATTGGGGTCATTCATGTGCTGCTGCACCATATTATTTATCTTCTCATTCGTGAGTTGCATCGTCTCAATTGCATTTTCCAGTGGACTTATCTCTATCTAGAATGAGAAAAAAAAAAAGACATTAAACCACAAGCATTCCCAGTATATTTTAAACCTATAGGGCATTGATAAACTGGATAGTATCTTTCTGGCTTCAAGCTCTTTCTAGTATCATACAGCACTGATTTCTCCATAGTACAATTTCTTCGACATATTACAGACACAGAATCCTCTTCCACCATCAACAAAGCACAATATAATTCCTCTCCATGCCAAAGTGCGTTTACTGAGGGTGATAAAAATCATAAGTATGGGCACAAACCTCACTGGTTCAGCACAGCCTGCAGTGCAAAGTCTACAGAGAAGGGAGAGAGACCAGCTTACCAGAAGGGGAACAAGAAACTGGGATTTCAAAGCTTCCTGATCAAATGTTTTGCCAGAGAGAGATTGCCTTGATGGTCCATAAACAGTGAATATATTTCTATAAATCCATTTAACCCAAGTACTGACCATTACTAATCGAAATGCCATTTGCCATTTCCAAAGTCACGGAATCTCTCAGCCCAACAAAAAAGCTGCTGAACCATCATGGCTAACTTTCTGCACTCTTCCTCCATCATTTTCAGTAACTGCAAACATAGAGGTGGTACTTCTGAAACATGTGATTCTCAGTGCCGATTGGTTCCACAGGCAACAAGCAGCCTGTCTCAAATGTAGGAATGTATGCCTTCCCCAGCAGTCATGTACTTGTAGTTTACTTTGTAATTACCGTATTCATAGCCTTCACTTCAAACCATCTCAGGATGCCTGGCAGCTTGTAAGCTATTGAAAAAGTTGTTCTCTCGATCCACATATTCTGTAATTTCAAGAGAAATACATGTTTTTTTTATTATTAACATTACTGTAGCAGGCATGAACATTATTATTCCTCTGGTCGAAAGAATGTGGATACTCCTCCAAATCATTGAGTTCAGGCGTTCCCAGTGAAGGGTACTGTCACTAAAGCGTACAAAGACAGTTTAGACAATTCAATTTCTATAAAGACATGGTTTGATGAGTTTGGTGTGGAGCTCTGACATTAACCCTATTGAACACCGCTAGGATGAACTGAGATGCTGCGTGCAAGGCAGGTCATCTCATACAACATTCCTGCCCGACCTCACAAATGCTCTTTGGCTAAATGGGCACAAATTCCCACAGCCTTTCCCCAACATTTTGTAAAAAAGCCTGTTGGAGAGTGTTATATAGGCAACGATTTCATATTAATGCCTATAGTTTTGGAATGGGATACCCAGCAACTTTATACAGATATGATAGCCAAGTGTCTACAAATATTTAGCTACATATTATATCCGGTTAAAGAACTCTGGTATTATTGTACATTCATAATAAATAATTTAGTCACAGGTCTTTGGGTCAGTAAAAAACAAAACAAAAAAAAAAACAGAGAAAAGCCTAAATACTTCTACCTGTTCTGGCACCCGTGCTAAGTAGCATTTGTGGAAATCTAAACCAGTAAAAAGGCCAGGTCCCAGTACAGAGTGGAGGTTCCCCTATTCTTATCCAAGGAGACATATAGTCACAGACAATACCTTTGGTGCCGTACACTGGATTTCAAATTAGAAGCATTCAAATTGCAAGGGAGGAAAAAATTAACTAGTTATATTTAGTGTTCTTAGCAACTTCTTAGTTTAAAACTGTACCCTGAATTGTTTTTACAAGTTAGGCTCAGACTTATCCAGGGTGGATATTGTGTGAGTTTTTTGGCAACATATATTCTTTAAGAAGTATATATGCCAGATACTGTAAAAGGAATAGCAACACAGCTTTCTGTAGAGAAGCTCACGCTTGGTATGTTGGACTGTAGTTCTTGGCTATATGCAGTAGAGGGGCATCACATTACAGGAACAGTGCTGGTACTCTATGACAAGAAGAAACTTTGCTGGTAAGATCATGAAGGTATATAAAAAAAAAAAAAAAAAAAAATGTGTATGTATAATATATAAATTATACATACACATTTTATTTTTTACATATATACACACACTATATATATATATATATATATATATATATATATATATAGATATATATAGATAGAACTAAGCTATCATTTGTTTCTCTATTGTTTGTTTCTTAAATACACTTTAGGGTATTTTGTTTTGCACAGAGAAGAGAAGGCTTTGAATTTCTCTAAGGCTTTTGTTGCTGCCAATTTCCCTATTGCCTGCATTTGCCCTGACTTTCTATCTAGCTGACATAACAGAGATTGACAGGACAAACTTTTGACAGCTGTCTCTGGGAGATTTCCCCTCACCCTCAATTTATTATAATCAGCATATATATCTCAGGCAAATTGAGTTTCACCTGCTGGTATCTGGCTGAATACTCACATTGCTTAATGTGCTTTATTGGACCAATAAAATAATTTCGACTTGCCTGTAAATTCCATATCTTGGAGCCCAGTACAGGACACTAGTAATATATATTCGTACGCCAGGTGATTGGACACTGGTAAACTTTTGAGGACAAGCCCCTCTGGAATGCCTCCCTGAGTCCTCAGTTTTGTAGCAAGCAGAGTAAACCAAGGAAAGGAAGGGAGGGTGTCCTGCGCTGTACTCCAAGATATGTAATTTACACATATGTTAAAATATGTAAAATTTCTTTTATCTTAAAGCAGAGTTCCACCCATTTAAAAGTCAGCAGCTACTAAAAGTGTAGCTGCTGACTTTTAATAATTGCACACTCACCTGTCCCACGGTTCAGCGATGTGGGCGAATGAAGCCCCACTCCTCTCCCCCTCCTATCTGCGGCGCCGACATTGTAACTGGGGGGCGCCCGGCTGTGGCTTCACAGCTGGGCGCGAGCTGCACTGCATGCTGTGAATGGCCGGCCAATCTTCTGGAACCTGTGACGTGTCCCAGAAGATTGCAGGGAGGGAGGAGAGAGAGGTGAACTTCCTTCCAGTGCCGCGGAGCCCCGGGAGGAAGTGGGAGCTGGATGCCTCTAAAAAGAGGGCATCCGCCCCCCCTCCCAAAAAAAATGACATGCCAAACGTGGCATGTCAGGGGGTCACAATCACTTAAAGCGGAAGTTCCATTTTTGGGTGGAACTCCGCTTTAATCATACGATACAGGCCAAAAGCAACATATTCATACACCATGGGATGTACCAAAGCAATGAACACGAAGGGTGGGCAACAACTAGGCAAGTGGAACTGTGCCAACAGGCCCAAAAAAACAACAGGGGTAAAAGGACCCAAGTTCAGAGTGATGCTGCAATAATCTTATGGCCAAAAGCTGCATTCACAGAACTTTGAGAAAGTAGGAATATAAGTGCACAGCTGAGCTACAGGGGCTTGGTGCCGAAAAAAGCCCAGGAAACTCCTACAGATCCGGTGGAGTGGGTGTGCAACAGTGCAGGAGGACGTTTTTGCTTTAGAGCATAAGTTGCTTATCCACCTTGCAATGATGGATTTTAAAGCAGGGTGCACCTTGCGAGGGCCTGAGGAAACAACAAACAGGGGATCCATTTGTCTGATGGCATTACTTTGAAAGCGTAGGAGCAGGTCACAAGGGTGGCAGAACAAATGCTGAAACCACCTTTGGAAGAAAGGATGGTCTTGGGTTACAGCTGGGCATACACTTTGAGGTTTTTTTTTTTTGGTGAGTTGAACGAAAAAAAAACAAACTCACAGGTACCTGCATCCAAACAAGTAATGTATACTTTATTTTGACAGCGGGAACATGGGTTAGGTTAGGGTTATAGGGAGGTACCCACGGAGAGGGGCGTGTACTCAAAAGCCTGCCAGTATCCAGTCACCTGAAGATATGTACCTAAAACCCATGGTGAATGAATATGCTACCTGTCCTGTAAAAATAAGATAATGTGTTTGGTAGACTATCAGTAATGCTCCAGCTTACTTACAGCAAATTCATTGTCAGGATCTTTCGCTCCTTTCCTTATGGGTCTGGAGTACTGGAATCGAACAACCTCATTCACCCTGTAAAAACTGCAAAAACGCAAGACAAAGAGGTTAGTGATTAGTGTAGCAGTAGACATGGTAAACCTTAGAAGGCACATCCATACAAAGCTGATATTTCAGGTTAAGTAAATTCTGCAGCGTTTCAGAGCCATGCAGGACCCCTTCATCAGGCATGTGACATGCCTGAAGAAGGGGCCCTGCGTGGCTCCGAAACTTTGCAATCAGCTGTAACGATGTGATCGCTAATTAAAGCTTTGGACCCACTCTGGAGATCCTTGGTGTGCTGGTGACATTCTTTTACTCTAGACTTGACATGGTAACAGCCGGTGGTCGCTTCAGCGCCCACTTATATGCACAGCCATTTCTCCAGAAATGTGTGCGTTGGGATTAGTGTTTTGGAACACCTGGTGGGTGAAGACACTGAGGTAGGTGTAAAGAGTCTGTGGTAGATTAAATTTCATGAATAACATCTGTATGGACTTTAATATGAAATTCATCATATGAGATTTTTAGTTTGTTCCTTTATTGTTCATTGTGTGGTCACTTTATTTTTAAGTTCTGTTGCATTTTGCACAAATTCCAATGCGCCTAAATGTGTTGAGAGTTCTATATTAATTGGTCAAGTTTTTAAATATATTAGTATTAGTTTGCACTTTTATTTAATCATTGCAGTAAAACCTTGGTTTGCGAGCATAATTCGTTCCAGAAACATGCTTGTAATCCAAAGCACTTGTATATGAAAGCATTTTTTTTTTACAGGGTATAAAAGAGAAGAGAGGCACCTCTAAGTGTAGCAATAAGTTGCTAAATGTTGTACCTTCATGAAATGTAACCATATTGCTACACTTAGAGGCTCCTCTCTCTTTTTTTTTATACTCAGTTGTGACATGACGCTACTCTTATATCAAGACATCGCTTGTATATCAAGGCAAAATTTATTAAAACATTTTGCTTGTCTTGCAAAATGCTCTCAAACCAAGTTACTCTCAAACCAAGGTTTTACTGTATTGGCATTTAAAAGAGGACAGCACAACTAATTAGTTTTATATGTTGTTTTGGGTGTTGCTGCATTCAAACACAGTTTAGAGTTTTTCCTACAAAGATTAATTTTCACACATTTTGTACAATAAGTGCAGGGGTTTTATATACAATATACTTTGTTCTTAGGCTTTTCCACCGGCTGCAGTCTGTTAAGTTCACCTTTGTACACTTTTTTCCCCACCTAAATTCCAGCTCCCCTATGCACCATTAGAGCATTCATGCATTATTTTGCAAAAATACCAAAGCTTTCCATTAAATCTACATACACTTACTTTTCTTGTGCTCATCCATGTAGCCAGACATTTCCATTTGTAATGTCTGTCTTCCTGATCAGACTTTAGGTCATGACACAGGAAGGAGTTGACCAGCTGACCTCATTAGCACACACCCTGCATCATCCACCCTCCCTCTCCCAGCTGCACATTTTTTAAATGAAATGCAATCAGTGATCACCCTTCTCACTAAATACACAATATACAACATATATATATATATATATATATATATATATATATATATATATATATCAGATTGCATACTGTATGGCCATCTTTATACAAGTACATTGGAGGGAGTGGACAGAAACACTCAGCTATCAAGCCCCGCAACTCTGCATAGTGGGAACTCGCATTCCCACATGCGTTTTTTTTTTTTTTTTAGCGAGGGGGGGAGGTGTTTGGAGCATTTTCACTCATCACACTTAGGGCAGCCCATCCACCTGAATGGGCTGCCCTACACACAGCAATCGCCCCAAAGAAGCTTCAGAACTTTTTTTTTTTTTTTTTTTTTAGAGCAGCCTGGGGCTTGGCAGCTGAGTGTTCCTGTCCACTCCATCCTATGTACTTGTATAAAGATAGCCATACACTATGCAATCTGATTGTGTATTTTGTGAGAAGGGTGATCACTGATTGATTGCATTTCATTTAAAAAAAACGTGCAGCTGGGAGTGGGAGGGTGGATGATGCAGGGTGTGTGCTAATGAGGTCAGCTGGTCAATTCCTCCCAGTGTTGTGACCTAAAGTCTGACCAGGAAGACATTATTAATGGAAACGTCTGGAAACATGGATGAGCACAAGAAAAGTAAGTGACTGTAGATTTAATGAAAAGCTTTGATATTTTTGCAAAAAAAAAGTACATGAATGCTATAGGGGAGCTGGAATTTAGAAAAAAAAAAAAAGTGTAGAAAAGGTGAACTTACCCTTTAAATTTCTCATATCTACAGGACAGGTACCCTTCTCATAGTGCATGCAGGAGCACCTATGAGTAATTAAAAAGCTATTAAGCTATTATGCATTAGAATATTGAAACTCCTTGCTTTAATAAGCTTGACAAATTGAAATATGTCATGATAACAGACTGTACCTTTCTCCCCAAACACAGCTCAATGTAAATGATGTAAAAAAAAATAATTAAGAGGAGTTTTAACTGTCTCGGCTTAGAAAACATGCCTGTGGATGAAGTCCCAGAGGAACCACATCTGAAAGGCCCATCTCCGGCTATTACATAGCCCCGGGCATTTGTGTCTACATTGCTGCAGCACACTGCTCTTTACATACCTCACTTAGTCCCTAATCTACACTCAGAGCAGCCACACGCTATGTCCCATAGGAACCCCTCCATACAGCAGGGAATCCCACTGTGAAAATGTCTTATTTAAATGCCCTGTACAGAATTAAATATTGAACAGAAATAAAGATAAACAACGTTTTCCTAGTTTTGCTGTTATACCAGTGAACAGGTTCAGTGTGCATTTAAAATGAAAGGTGGCAATGACTTACTATAAATATCTATTCTCTCAATTTTATACAGAGCCAACATTGTAGCAATTATACTAGTAGATACAGTATACATACTGTACCAACAAATGTAACATAGTATTAACAAAAAGTAGGAGTATCCCTTTTTTTGTTAATCATAAAGTGTATGTAAACCCTAACAGTGAACTTCTCTTTTTGGTTCCTTGTGGTCTATTAACCACTTGCCGACCGCCGATATACGTCCTCACTTTGAGGACGGATATCGTTGTTATGGCAGCAGATACCTGCCATAACCCCAGTATCCCCGTGTTCGGCCAGCTACAGGATAAAAGTGGTCTCTGCGGCGAATTCGCTGCAAGATCACTTTTGTCAGAGGCGGGAGAGGGCCCCCCACCACACTCCGGTGCCCTCCGCCGCTTACCGGAGGCGTCGGCAGCGGCGGAGGTGATCCGGTCCTCACTGGCTGCGCATGGAGACGAGTGAAGGGAAGATGGCCCCCACTCGTCTACATGCCACTGCAGGGCAGAAGCGATGTCAAAACGTCACTTCTGCCCATAGCTCTTAAAGGGCCATTTTTTTAAAATCATTTTTTTAAATGACAAATTTTTTTTATTGCATTTTAGTGTAAATATGAGATCTGAGGTCTTTTGACCCCAGATCTCATATTTAAGAAGTCCTGTCATGCTTTTTTTTCTATTACAAGGGATGTTTACATTCCTTGTAATAGGAATAAAAGTGACATTTTTTTTTAAACAGTGTAAAAATAAAAGGTAAAATAAATGTAAAAAAAAAAAAATGTTTTAAACACTCCCCGACCCACCAAGCTCGCGTGCAGAACCGAACGCATACGTGAGTAGCGCCCGCATATGAAAACGGTGTTCAAACCACACATGCGATCGGTAGAGCGGGAGCAATAATTCTAGCCCTAGACCTTCTTTGTAACTCAAAATATGCAACCTGTAGAATTTTTTAAATGTCGCCTATGGAGATTTTTAAGGGGTAAAATTTTGTCGCCATTCCACATGCAGGAGCAATTTTGAAGTGTGACATGTTGGGTATCAATTTACTTGGTGTAACATTATCTTTCATAGTATAAAAAAAATTGGGCTAACTTTACTGTTGTTTTTTTTAATTCAAAAAGTGTATTCTTTCCAAAAAAAATTGCGCTTGTTAGACCACTGCGCAAATACGGTGTGACAAACAAGTATTGCAACGACCGCCATTTTTTTCTCTGGAGTGTTAGAAAAAAAATGTATAATGTTTGGTGATTCCAAGTAATTTTATAACAAAAAAAAAACTGTTTTTAACTTGTAAACAACACAACTGTTTGATAAGTGCTGCAGACAAGTACCTGTACCAAAGATCTTGTGAGCTTATAACTTCTTGTGCACAAGGAGGAATTATGGAGAGAAGGCGGAAGGAGCAAATGAGGGGATGCCTGTGTTCATTGAATGCATCAAAAACTAAGTAGGCAGGACTGACACCATGTGCTTAGGAAGTCGCAGCTACAAATACACTTGTTCCCAATCAGTAAGGTATGTACACTATGTACTATATCTCTGGCACATCAACAGTTATTTGTATGTACTTGCAGCATGTTCAAAGGGATAAACCATGGGAAAACATGCATGTGTTGCAGATATGTACTAAATACATTTCTTTAAAACTTGCCTTGACATATTGGTTTAAAGGGGACCAGTCATAAATAACCATTTGTAATTTCCCTACCTATCAGAGCATAAATGAAAGAAAAAAAAGCCTCCATGCAGGCTGACCACTCTCCTGTCTGAGCATAGGGCTACCTTTAGTTTTCTCCCATATAATTCTGACCATTGGCAGTTTTCAGTACTGAGCTCAGGCAGGGCATAAAATGGCCTTACAGCTTGACATGGAAAGAATACATATAAATATATATAAATAAATATCACATACATACATACACACACACACGGTATATAATAAAAAAATGAATGAGGATAATGAGAGGTAAGCTGCATTGCTATATAACAACTAAAGAGATTTAGATCATTATAAATGTCCGTTGATGACAGGTTCTCTTTAAGGTACAATATAAAGGAGATGGCGGTCACCTGATTTAGCGGCTTTTGACATAACTGGGCGCAATGACCTCATGGCCAGTGGGAGGCCCCTATCCTACCTATCTGGATGCTGTTCTTGGGGGGGGGGGGGGGCAGAGACTATAGAAAGCCTACTTTGACAGCTGCTCACCCCCCCCCCCCCCCCCTCTTGGGTAAGTGGTACTAGTCTCCTCTTTATTTGTTAATGCTCTGCCCAGGTCCCGGCATCCCACTACTTGAAACATTAATAACTATTAGCAGGCTCACATAATAGGAAACTGTGAGAATGCAGTTCAGGTGACGAATGGGCCGAAAAAAAAAATATTTGATTTGATATTTTAAAATATATTAAAAAAAGGCACCCAAATAGATGTGCACAGGCATGTAAAATGCAGTTAAAGTGCATATTTCAATCTGGTGTAGAAGATCTCACTTGGGTTAAGAAGTGCGCAGGAAGAAGACAGCAAGACCGTTGTACAATATTGACCTTCACACTTGGATAGGCTGCAGCAGAAGGTGGAGCTGGCAGCTTAGGCCCAAAGTGCCGGCTGCCAAAATCATCCATTTCTAAAAATAACATAAATCAGCACTTGGTAGATATCCCCTTTAATGGCAGCTGTTTGCTGATCTTCTACACTTATCTCCAGCTTACACAAAGCTTCAAGCGTGTAACTACTGCTATAGCAGCCTATGGGGGTGTAGGAAACACGGGGAGTCAGGTACAGTCTGTCTGCATAAAGATGTATTGAGGTAACAGTAGCATATTCAAACAAAAGAGAAAAAAAAAAAAAAAAAAAAAAAGAATATAACATTCATTAAAGTTATTAGCGTGCTGCAGCATAATGGTCTTAATATGTACAGACCGGTTACATTTTTAACTAAATTTGCCATTTGATATGACATTGCCAAATTTGCCTTTACATAAAAAAAAAAGAAAAAAGATAAATATTATATGTGTGTGTATATATATATATACACACACACACACACACACACACACACATATATATATATATATATATATATATATATATATACATTTTATTTTTTTTCTACTCAAAGGAGTTACGGCACGGTAAGTATACACTTATAGCCAGTAATATAGCTTACTAAAAAAAAAAAAAAATAAAAAAAAAAAAAAACAGGACCCTGGTGTGTCCACTTCTCCCCAGACCCCAATAGTTATTGTCTAGTTTAGTTGAACTTGAGTTTCAATAACTACATTCCAGGTACACGAAATCAAAAGGTGAACAAAGCCCTATAGTTTGTTTTCTTTAAAGATCAGCCACAGGGTGAGTGGAAAAGCCTGTCCTGTGCCAGCATGCTGCAGAGAAGGTCCCTTGTTTTTAATGGGAAAGCAACAAAAGACTAACACACTCCTTGGTGAGTTGCGCCGGTCATAGATGGTTCGAAACTTCCTGCTGAACCGATCAATCAACTTGGGTAAAACCAGCCTGCAGGATTTTACATGTGATTATCGCTAGCAGCTGCTATAGCCGCTAGCAATAATCACAGTCTTCTCCCGGAAAGATCCCCCTGTCAACACTGTGGCTGCAGAAAAGAAATACGCTTCATCTATGGCCTTGCCTTAGAGCCACAGCTCTCCAATTAGCAGAGAACATGAGCTTTGCTGATTGCAAAGCTATGGGTCTGACTTAGCAGGGGGCTAAACCTTTACAATCCCACAGAGCAAGGGTCTGCAGCTGCTGGCAGGGGACAGGATTTTTACTCAGGCTGTGGACGCCTTAAGTAAACAAAATGTAAAACGCTAAACACCTTTTGTTTTGATGCAGCTGGAATATATTTAGCGGATTTAAACTAAAGCCACAGTTAGGCTTTAACTGCTTGTGGACCACCCCATGTAAAAATACTGCAGCAGGGCGGCCGCTCTACAGTGGATCAGGTACATGTACGTGATCCGTCATTTCCAGGTAGGGGGCACGAGCCCCCCCCCATCTGTTTTGCCATTCAGTACAGCACGTATGATTTATGGCCAAAACAAGCTGATTGGCTTAGTGCATCACAGTACTGAGTCCTGTGTTTACTAACAACACAGGGCTCTGTACACGGAGCAGTGATGTGGAGACAAAACAACAACATCTCTTAGTAAGAGCCCTATCACACTGAAAGTGCCTGGGTGTCGGCGGTAAAGTGCCGCTTTACTGTCGTTTTAGCGGCGCTATTTGACCGCTAGCAGGGCGGTTTTAACCCCCACTAGCGGCCGAAAAAGGGTTAAATCCGCCCGCAAAATGGCGCTGCAGTAGCGCTTTGCCGGCGGTGCTGCCCATTGATTTCAATGGGCAGGAGCGGTGTATTCACCACTCCTACCCTAGTGCAAAGAAGCTGCTGGCAGGACTTTTTGTGATGCCCTGCCAGCGCAGCGCCCCAGTCAGATTTTCACACTGGGTTTCCAGCTGAGGCTTTTTTCAGGCGCTATTTTTAGCGCTGTAGTGCCTGAAAAATGCCTCCAGTGTGAAATGGGTCTAAAAGAAGCACACATTACACATTGTTAAGCACACAGTTAATCCTTTGATTGCCCCAAATGTTAACTCGTTCCCAGCCAGTGCAGGGCACTTTTTTCCACTGGGCAGTTGCCTGGAGGGCCGCATCCAGGGCCGATCCTCAGCGCTGCAATCTGCTGCTTAAGTTGACTGACTGCACTGGTTGCTCACTTGCTAGAATCGCCAGCCGCCCGGCGTCTAGCTAGCAACCAGTGACATCAGTCAGAGGCTGCAGCCACCCCACCATTCATAGCGCGCCGCCCCTAGCGGCTAGTGAACAAGCTCCGCCCACCTCTGCCATGTTCTTCAGACAGCGTGGAGAGGGAGCAGAGTGGAAAGACAGCCCTGATAGATAGCTGGTACTGCCTTGCTGCTGTGAGTGACACACTGTACTGCACCAGGCCGGCGGCCTCAAGTAAGTCTAACACTGTCTACTTAAGTAAGTTCAAATTGTGCATCAAACACACCCAATGTCTGTGCCCCTCAAAAGCTACCACTGTGCCCAAACACAGCCACTGTGCCCATCAAAGCAGCCACTGTGCCCATCAAACACAGCCACTGTGCCCATCAAACACAGCCACTGTGCCCATCAAACGCTGCCACTGTGCCCATCAAAAGTTATATTGTCCAAACATTATGTTAATGTTTAAACACTGATTTTGTTGGAAGTACCAATAAATATAGCCTTATTGATAATTTGCAGTTTTATTCTCATGCGTGATTGTGTAGACAGGGCCCCAGTGCACTGTATTGCCCGGGGGACTATAATGCTCTTAAGATGGCCCTGAACCAGTGTCATTAGTACAGTGACAGTGTATTCCATTATCACTGATCCCTGTATAAGTGTCATTGGTGATGTCAGTGTTAGTTCCCAACCAGTGTCAGATTGCCCACTATAAGTCATTGATCACCAATATTACTAGTATAAAAAATAAATAAAAATTCCAGTATATATATATATATATATATATATATATATATATATATATATATATATATATATATATATATATTTATTCCAGTATATATACACACGCCATCATTTGTAGATGTATAACTTTCTATGGTCTTTGTAGCAGAATACATGTTGGCCTAAATTTGTTAAGAAATTTGAAAAAAAAAGATTGAATATGTTTTATTGCAGAAAATAAAAAATATTGCTTTTAAAAAATGTTGGTCTTTTTTCATTTGTATAATAAAAAATACCTCCAAAAGATAGCTGATTGTGTAAAAAAAAAAAAAAAAAAATTATATAATTTTCATTTGGGTACAGCGTTGCATGAACTTCAGTCATTTTTTCATCTTTCCATCTATTAAATCTTCTGCCCTTGATGTTTTAACTTTGGATAGCAAAACATTTTTTTTCTGCCAGTAAATAACTTATACAGCCCACTTCCTGTTTCTTGTCTGGTAAAAAGCCTAGGCTTTTGACATCATGCACAGCTCACACTCTCTCTTACTCTCATGAGTGTTTGCCAGGAAGGGAGGGGGGACGAGTCATAAGAGGGCCAATGAGAGCTGCAGAGCTGGAGGTGTGTGTCTGTGTACGTCCAGGAAGTGAACAGGCAGCAGCTTCAGCTGCCCACAGTTAAAATGGTTGCAGCCAGACTCAGTGGAGGGAGATTTCTGCAGCATATTTGGCAAGTACAGAATCACAGTATATATAAAATAATATGTAAAGTGGTTGGAGGGAAGCTTCAGAATGGCAAAGATGTTTTTATTACAAATTATGTGAGCAAGACTGCAGTTCCTCTTTAAAGTAGCTCAGTGTCAAATAGCAAAAAATGCTCTGGTTACGAAAGGGGGGGGGACGACCTTCCATAACTTAAAGTGGTTGTTAAAGCGGGAGTCCAGCGACCAATCTTTTTTTTTTTTTTTAGGTCATTTAGACACTTTGCTAATCCCAAAATAATACTCACAGTTTGGGTGTAATATTTCCGCCTCTGTCTGTTTTCGTACTGAAGAATAACTTATAAAATGTGATGCTGGCTGTTTCCATCTTGCTTGTGGGCATGTGAAGCCCACAAGCATTGATTTCCAGGATGCGGCGAATGCTGTTCATTCACAGCTTGTTCACGTGCATGATCATTGTTTCCCGCACTGAATCTTGGGAAGCCTGACACTAAACTCCCAGGAGACAGTGCGGCGCCGGGGAAAGGCAATAAGCATGCCTACTCCCATGGGACGAGAGACAAGAAGTGCCACAATA